>NC_134949.1:117690793-117983293 GCF_965638725.1 Aptenodytes patagonicus | reverse complement strand
ACTTGGCCTTGTTAAACCTCATGAGGTTCACACAGGCCCACTTCTCGAGCTTGTCCAGGTCCCGTCTGGATGGCATGTCCCATCCCTCAGGCATGTCAACTAATGTCATAGATATTTGTTCATTAAAAAATAGGCATGTATTTTGTTTAAAAGTTCTTTCTATAGAAAGATGGTATCTGTTATTTAGTCTTTGGATATCGTTTATGGTTGCTTGGGGTACACCAACTGTAAAAGCTTAGTTCTTAGATTTCCGAATATAAACTACAGTGTCTCATAAGCTACCTATGCATTCTGCTTCTTTATGGTCACACAGGATTAACTTTTCTTTAGGTACACATTTCAAGTATTATTGTATAGCCCAGACTGACATTATATACTTTTACATAAGCTACTATGTTGCTGGAGTAAATTTTTAAAGTAAATAATATTTGAGGAAGAAGTGCTTACTGATTATATTGATATTTTTATATTTTAATATTTTGCTATCTCAATTTATAGTATACTTTGAACATAAAATGGCTGCACAAGATAGCCTAGAGGTCCTCCAGGGGCTTGGCAAGAGAAAACAGACAGTGCCACGGACAGCCCCACCACACCTGATAAAGGCACCTTGAAAACAGAGGGTAGAATGAAAGCAACTGATAGCATTCTGACTTTCAAAATTAAAGATGTCCTTAATAAGATAGGTCTTGGGAATGTACTACAATGGATTCACCTAGGTACTCATAATGCATTCTTTTAAAATTAGAAGATGCTAATCACAATGAAATAAAGAGACTGAAGAAAGCGAACAGTAATAAAAATCTATGTGAAACTAAAAAATGCTTGGCCTGTTTTGAGCATTTCAGTATTACCTCAGGGAAAAAAAGCCTACACACACAAAATTTAGAGTTCTACCAATACATGTGGATGAGACAGAAAAAAAAGGGTAAGTCTCTTTCATAGCTCAGAAACAACTTAATTGAACCAGACGTGTCCTATTTATGCAAGTGTACTGTCTCTATCCTACATCAACAGAATTAGGTTATAAAAAAATAGTGAATTTTAAAATAAATTTTCTTTTAAAAAAAAAATATTCCTGACTCTTCTCACTGAGTTGTACACAAGCAGAACTGGGCCACTGATTTGTTTATCCACAAAGCCTGAGAGCCTGAGATCCTTTGAAGTGCTGAGTGATCTTCCCTTCCTTTAACTCAAAATGAGAGGGTAGAGAGAGCCTGTTGTGTGCCCAGTCCTGGCAGGTTCAGGTCTTTGATAAATTCTCATACCTCTTCAGGTGTCTCAAAGTATCTAATGTAATTTCAAACAGGCTGTCTGCCTGAGTTCACACATTTTATGAACTTAAGAAGAATTTTTTCTTAAATAAATAATAAATCTGAAAGAGCTTTAATCTTAGGATTTTATAAAGCTGCTTCTTCTAAAACATGAAGATATGATTATCTATTAAAACTGCCATTAGGAAAATAGATAAAGTAGGTCTAGGGGGAAGAGCTGGGTCTCTTCTCACCCTTTAAAGAAATTATTTTGTCCCATGTCAAAGTTGCTGTTTGGTATAGACAATGGCAATAAAAGTTGGTATTAACAGAGAATTTTATAGAACTATTTTGGTGAACCACATATTGTTTATAAATTCTACCTAAAAGATAACAGTACTGTCTACAAACTCTCAAGATATTTTGCTTCTCCACATTGTGCACTCTGCTGTTTAAAAATCAGTGTTTCTGCAAATGTTAAGATCAGAAGAAAAAAATTGGGTAGGAGCAGAAGGATTTTTATGGTTTAACTGCTGTAGAAGATTCAACTCCTAAGTAAGGATTTGATTTGTTAAGAAATTCCAGACTATTAGTCTAAGGTTCTCCAAAATGTACAGTGTTAGAGTTCAAAAATGAAAACATGATTTATTTTTAAAGGTTAAATGTGTCAAAATGGCTCCTACTGTAGCTAAGAAATGCATAAGAAAGCAGTGAAAGCATAAGGAAACCGTGGTAGCAACAGAAAGACGAGCCTGTAATAGCTACCACCAGGCTGTAAGGAGATAAGAAAGGTGACATCATGCTGGATAGACGCAGATTGCTAAAAGAGATCAGATGGCCCAGGGGACCGAGGTGTTGATACAGAGGTTTTCATCTCTGTTTCTGGGTTCAGGATCTCACTCAACTTTGTATCATTTTTTTCTTCATTAGTGTTTTGACAGGATGTTGCAGAATGAGAAAATAGGAAGGCACCTGGACATGCGGTGCTTCACCTTCCCTGGTCGCATGCAGACCCATGCAGAACTTTTGGAGAGGTGGCAGCAGGGGAATGGCTTTGTGGCAGTTCAGAGTCAGCATAGGGTAAGCTTTCAGATGCTTGTCACCCACAGTGCGTGCCAGGATCTCACACAGCTCCGTTCTCCCTGAGACATCTTCCGACAGCACAGGCGATCAGGAGCACAGAGAAACCACAGGATGGGGAATGCAGAGCTGCGTCCAACAAGCTCCCAGCCACATCTCCCGATGCACCCGCTCAGCCCCTCACTGCCCAGGCTGCGTCATGCACATGGGAGGGACACGAAGGAGACTTTCAGCTGCTGAGCAAGCAGTTTGTCACCTCATTTCTGCCAAATCTTATCTTCTGTCATGCTGCTCTGTCATTTTTCTTTTTCTGGAAAGTCTTTTCATTGTTTTAATCATTTCCTTGGGCTCTGAAATAATCTTCACATAAAAGCTACCGACCCAATGGCACCTATGAAACTATTTAAAAATAATAATAAAAAAAAACCCACAAAAAAAACCCACTGAAGTAATAAAAAGCTACAAAACATTGATTTCCATAACAACAACAAAAAAATATATAATGGATAGTAAAATGTCAAGAATAAACTATTCTAATATTATTAAAACAATTATATAGAAACATAATCTATTATGAAATACTTAATACTTGGTTCTTTTAATGTTATTTTCAGACAGATAGCTTTCCAAGGAAGATAAATTTGTATTCTAAACTATGTAATCACCTGTACCTTTGGTGGAGCACTTACACTTTGAGACAGGTAAAGTTAAAAAAATGTCTTTACCGTCTAGCTATAAAACTACTATTCTAGCCACTAGACTAGAATGGCATAATTCTAGTTGTTTATTTGGTGTATAAATAAATATCTGATTTATTCCTCCTTTCTTATTGATAAATCATCACCATTTATTTCACAAGCAGTTCTCCCTCCCAACTCACAGGCAGTTTTATCAGTTTCTAGGACACTTAGCTTTTCACAGAGCTAAAATCTATATGTACAAATCCTGTAATGGAAGAAATCAAACAAAAAATGCAGCACTGGTGAAATACATGGGTATAAATGTCACTATGACATGTATAATATGAACATTGCTTGGTGTCTACATTCTAATCTCCTGATTAACTTTTTTTTATATAGCTACAAAAATGCTGTGATTCAATGACTTTGCTTTATCTCTTATTGGTCTGCTGCTGCATTATACATGAGCTAATGAAAAGGAGACAGTGGTTTCCTTACCATGGTAAATGATTATTGGAAGTGAGATCCCCACAATTTAACTCTGTTTAAAAAAGAGAATCAACTCATTTTTTTCTGAAGAAAGTGGTATGTTCTCTGTTTCTGTCTCTCTATATATGTAGGGGTATATGTGGATATGTATATCTATATGTGTGATATATATGTATATGACCAATATATTCATTGATCTTTAAAATTCCTCAAATGCATGTGATGACTATTTTATAAAGAAACAGATCTAAGAATCTCAGTGTCTGTGCAATAGCTATTTTGCCAGTTATTTGCCTAAGGAGAAACAAAGGGCACAGTCATTAATTAATTAAACAAATAAAACAGCAGTAGACCACAGAAAGAACATCCAAGGACTCCACTTACGAACTTAAGAACTTTTACTTTGCAAAATCAAGGAAGTCACCTGTTGTGAATTAATTTTCATGGAAACAGCTGACAAGCCAGAGGTCTGATTTCAGTACATAAACTAAACCAACATCACATCTTAAGTATAGTTTTAGAATGTCATATATTTAATTTCCTAGTAAGTACATTTAATTGCCAAGCTTCAGCTAAATGCTTTCAGTAATTTCTTTTCCAAGAAATATTTGCATATGTTTTTAAAAGCAACTATACTGAAGAAGACATAGACTTTGCACTTTCAAGACATGTTTTTCTGGAGTAATCAGCTTTATACACTTATTTGGCCAAGGTATTTTCCCAGGCCAGTTAGACAATAGTTAATAATCTGTATTTTGAGATCATCATAGCAGATGGCATGGGTGTCCCTTTTAGCTCCCATTATGAACTTAACATATCTTAATATACTGCACTGATGAAATTTATAGGAATTATGAACAGGAGCAAAATCATAAGAAATGTGCTACTGCCCTAAACATTGGTCTTTCTAGCCCAGTACTCTGTCTCCAGCAGTCACAACACTACCACCATATACGAGACAGTACTTAGGAGGAGCATGTTAGCCTGGCTACGTTAGCTTGTCCATGCCCACGCACACTCCGGAACCCACAGGAAGTGTGGGGAGAGAAGGACCGATTCCTCATTTTCTCTGGGTCTGTTTGAAGGCCCCACTGAGCACAACACCAGCAGGAGCAGCAGTTCCTGCAGAGGCTCTTCTCCTACACCACCTTTCCTAGACCAAGAAGAATCAAATACATCTGCTGGAACCTTCCTTCATCAAGACTACAGCAATCACCATTATTTTTATGGCCACCTCCACAGTCATGAGCACCTGGACCAAACAACCTTTAGCAGTATCCAAAGACATGGGTTGCAGCTGCAACTTATATCACTTTGGTGGACATGACTCACATTTTGCAGAGAGACAGCACCTGCCACCACCAGACTCTCCCTCACATCTTTTTGTGCAGAAGGACTTTGGGAGGAGAGGCAGTGTCACACCCAAAATCTTGGAATGAGCAAAAAGGGAATGTGTCATATATGGAGCCAATAATTTATAAACACTTCAATTAATGTTTTAGCTTTCTAGTACTTCAAATTATCAAAATCAAGAAATCTTTAATAATAATAGTTAAAATTATTTATATTTTTAAAAAAACCCTTCCTAGCATCCAACCCTCTTCCCTGGTGTTATGCTCACCCTTCCTATGTCCCTCTGCATCCTATACCTGATAGTATCAGTATTCCTCAAAAACTGGGTGAGGGGGGAAGGTTGTGACAAGTCATTGTCATCCCTAGGTCTTTGTCGGGAGGAACTGTGATATTTATGCTGGGGTTTCCTTCTTCTCAGTCTTGGATCATCTTTATGTACTTTCTTACCCAGACATCTCCCTTGCCCCTGCTCCCAGGGAAGAGGTGCAGGCTGACCCTACAGCCCCCATCATATCCCCAGGGGCTGTTTGTCCCACAGGAACTGCCTGCTAAACCCAGCTCAGGCCAAACACAGCCCAGCCACCTTCTCAGACCAGCCTGAGGAGTGTCAGCAAAAGTCTGGAAAGTGGGTTTTAAATTAATCTCCAACTAGTTTTTCTGAAATCTCTAAAGTGTGGTGGGATTTGGTGAATAATTGTCTGGCATTCACCTTATCTACCACCTTCATGATTCTATAAACCTGAGACATATCCCCTCTTAGCCTTCTCCTCTCCAAACCAAGACCTTTCAGTCTCACTTTGTAAAGCTATTCCATCCCTTCGATCACACTAATTGCTCTTTCTTATACTTTCCTGTACCTTCTCCCTACCTCTGCTATGTCCTCCATCAAACACTGAGACCAGAACTGTAAGCAGTTCTCAAGATGTGAATTTTTAGTGCATAACACCACAGAGCTGAATTCAGCAAAAACTTCACTCAGAGCTGGTTTTGATTTTGGTTTTTGGTTTGGTTTTGGTTTTGTCTTTTTACAGGATAAGAGCAAACAAACAATCCTGCAGCTAATCCAGTTTGGAACAAACCAGATATAACACAAATCGGTGGAAAAAAAGGCTCTAAATTACTGAGTCCTAAGTCCCATTTCAAAAGTAGCTCCAAAGCAAGCATTCAGCTGATATGGCTATAAATTTATCTCAAGGTAGGTGGATTCCCAGCACAGTGAAGTGACCCCATTAACACTGTGGTGACATATGGAGAACTGGACAATATTGGCAACTGTTAACCATACCCACATGTTTTCCCGAGCAGACAGATGGAGCATCTGGGCTCCTGGGGAAGTGGTTAAACTGCTTCCCAATTCAACTGGCATTTTCACAAATATCTGAACAATTGT
This sequence comes from Aptenodytes patagonicus, assembly GCF_965638725.1. Taxonomy (NCBI): domain Eukaryota; kingdom Metazoa; phylum Chordata; class Aves; order Sphenisciformes; family Spheniscidae; genus Aptenodytes; species Aptenodytes patagonicus. The sequence goes on along the minus strand of NC_134949.1, from coordinate 117,977,048 downwards.
CTCATTATGTGCAAAACCAGATACCCTTAGGAAAACACTAGTTTAATCACCACCCGAATACACTTCTAACTCACAGAAGTGGTGCACCTGCTCAATTGCACCCACAAGGAAGAACAGAACACTGGCCACACAAAATACTCAAAACACAACCAAGCAACAAAGGTCTCTGCCAGAGAAATGCATTTCTCAGCCAGTGGTGCAAACTATACGTGCTGTCATACCGCGATTTCTGCATAATCCATTTCTGTTGAGGTTTCACAGATAACAAGGGTATGCAGATGATGAGACTCCTGTCTGGTTTTGGGGATGATTTGTTAAACTGTGGGGCTCTTTAGTTCCAGTTTGTATCTGTTCCTCATCAAACTCTCTGCTCTTTTTCACTCTAGTCTTCTCTGAATTTTTTTGAGTGCTGTCTTTGCAGAGTTTGTTTAGGAACCCAAAGGGAATGATTCCGTACAGGCTTTTAAAAATGGCAGTAAATCTTGCCCCAGTTCCACATATATTAAGCTCGCTAGTTGGCTAACACAATTTTCTAGATCCACCCCTTTATCCCTCAAATACCATAAGACTTCTTTTTCCTCACCAACATCTTCAATCTTAATTCTGCCTGCACAGGTGACATTAACAAGACCAGAAGTCATGGCAGTCAAACTCATTTTCACAGATGGTTCATTATCTTCTTTCTTTACATTCTCCTTTTATATAGCTTTATAAATAGCTCATTGTGTTTTATGTGATACTGAATTTAAATGTTCACTTCAGTAACGCTTGTTTCAATAAGCTGATAAGTTTTCAATGAGAGCTCCGAATGCATAGTACAACAATGCAGCAAAAGAAACATTTCAAATAACTTTAGGGATTACATGTTCTTCCTTTCCTGGGAGTAAAAAGTCATCATGAAACACCTGTTGCAAGATACCATAATGAATAACTACAATATTCCTTGTACTGATATTTTATTACTAGATTCTTTCTTGGGATAGCCCTTCAACATCTTTGTATCGACATCAGCACAGACTTGATTAGTTTCAAGGCTGCCTGTCATGGAACAGTTGATGGTTGATGACATAACTGGGTAATTGTATCTTTCTAGTGTTTCAATAACCCATTTTGCCATTAGATTACATTTTGCCTTTGGCAAAATTCAGTGAGAAATGTTTTTGGAGTATCTGTTGTATACACTTATTGAAAAAAATTGCTTTTTTATGTTTACTGTGTTATGTAGTCAAGAATACTGCACTGTTTTTGAATAACCATTAGGATGTGACTGGACATTCTGCAAACCATGGAAAATAAATCTACCTAAATAAATGTAAATCTATGAGAGAGAAATATTCCTAAAGAGTTTTGCTCTAACATACTCTTTTACATATTATTCCTAACTATTGGCTATACCTGTCAGAACGAAAAACAGGGGCAGGCAAATAGGACAGGTTTAAATGATGAAAGAGTTCACGCAGAGACTGAATGATACAAGGATCCTTGTTTTCTTAGCTCTTATGACACAAGCTGTTTCAAGATGGAATCACACCAGTAATTTCTGATTTTCTTCAGAAAGTTAAGAACATGACAAAATGTTTTGTTCTGCATTGAAATTCATGTAACAGAACAGCATTTCTGCCAAGAAATCTAGCAAATTATGCTCTGTTTAACTGCATCTTTTTTTCCTAGTGACAAAAACAGTTGAGGAAAGAATAGAAATAAAGCCCAGACATATCCCCAATTCTTTGTGAGGATTGATATCACATTATTGAAGACTTTTCTTAAGAGTCAAACACTACGCAGGCAACTAAAAATTCTAAAACCCTCATGATAGAGCTGGGCAGTAGAGAGCCAGAAAGCTGGGGTGGGAGGAAATGTTTGGAAACTTATTGAAGTTTATAACAAATTAAGTTCTTTCTCCACAATGATTAGTTCTTAAATCTGTCACCACCCAGTCCTTGAAAAAGGACATTATTTAAAAAAAAAAAAAAAAAACTTTAGCCTGTAACCTCACAAGATGTTACTTGACATAACAACTGGAAATTATCTTTAACAGAGCACTTATTTGTGTAATACAGATGTATTCCCTTGACTTTATTATACATATGGTCAGGGACTCGTATGATCAGTCCTCATTTTGTCAGGCATTGAACAAACACCAAAAAGAAATCTACAAAATGGAACGAAATCTTTCCCGAAAGTGTTAGATTCCTAATTGTAAGATAAGGTGTATCGGATGGATCCACCATCCCAGTGAAGGACGCAAGGAGAGAGCAAAACAATAATCTTCCATCACTTCCACAGATATGACCTTTTGTTTCCCCTCCTGGTCTGCTAGTGTATTGGCTACTGATGCAGATCATGACATGAGGTTTGACACAGCACCCCTCTGAGAATTTGTCAAGAAGCGTCTGCAATGTGACCTGTCTATTTGTCAGTCTTTCCCCCTCCTCTCCTTCTGAATATGAATACTGTGAAGTATTCATTCTTCACAGTAGCGATGACAGATGTAAAGAGGGAGACTGTATGGGGAATGTCATGTTGCTGTCACTGGGCACCTTGTCACGCCTGACAGAAGTATGTTATGCTACATTATGAGTAAACTGTGCACCCAGGTTTTTGAGTGGTTGTAAGTTTGCTTTTTTAATAAAATTCATCAATCCTATTTAAAAAAACTAATATGCAAAATAGGATGGTGTACAGAACTTCTTGAATTATATCGGTGTTCCAGATATGGGTCAAATGAGGACTATTAACTGAAATGGAATACAAAATGATGATACACTCTTTCCCATAATGCATGAAATACTAGGGTAGGAAATGAACTTATTGAATATAAGCTATATTCAGGAAAATGTTTTTCATGCAGTATACACCTAAATTGTCAAACTCATTGCTCCAGATTTTTGCAAATGTCAGAGGTTTATCTGCAGTCAAAAAGCACTAGACTAAATTCATTGAAGAAAAAATCCATCAAAAGCTCATTACTACACAGGTTTAGGATACCCAGGAGGTTGCTAAAGAAAAAAAAAAAAAAAAGTAGGACAGTGTCTGAGGGGTGGGCTTTCATTTTTGGTTTAGAATATTGTCTCCAACTTTCTACAAACCAAAAGCTAGGAAGATAACAATGCAGTGTTCAAGAGTTTAAAGTGATTAAGTTAGTGTCACAGATATGTTTATTGTGAATATTATTACTAATATATCAAATGGTATATTGCAGCCACACAAATACATTTCCACCTATTATGGTTTGGTTATTTCTTTGTTCATTAAAGGGATTAATAATTATCATCTTCACTCCCAAAAAAGAAAACAAGAACTTTAAATTTGGTTGTGTATCATTTTGTGTTGCCACAATAACATAACAGTATATAACAAACAATAAAGCTAAAATAGTTTGTCAAATTATTCAACAGATAACATTAGTTCTGATAAAAATAATGAATACTAAAATTGTAGCTGTTCTTTTGCTTTTTCCATTGTGTTGCTGCCCCTTAGAAGCACACTTTGCTAGGTGTGGATGGGAGCTAGCTACTAATGATTGTCTGGGCATCCAAGGGCTATAGACACTCTGGAATGCTTCTTCTCTTTCATAGCAGTTGTATGTTGAGAATTTTGGCAGGACCTGCATTTACAACTTGGAGAGCTGCATAGTTTGGGAATAGTCAGTTGGCTGTATCCAGTATAGATACTAGTTAAAGCCTGAAGCTTTGCAAGTTACATAGATCGTGGCTTTTCAATTTGTGACTGCTATTAGGTTTAACAAGATGAAAGCATCTTGTTCTTTTCTTTATTAGAATAATATTAGAAGATTTTAATAATCTAATTTGTTAGATTATTAGAAGAAAGGGGGGAAACATTCTGAATCTTTTTTAGTTGCAACATGATGTTACATTATAGAGAAAACTATAGGGAAAACTACCAAGAACAGCATAACTCCCCCATAGGAACATCAGTCAGATTTTCAGCTCCTCCCATGGAGGTTGTCAGAAAATCATAGCAACTGCCATTTCTGGTATGATGAAATCTAATGTGCTAATTCCTAGGTGACTCCTTTTTGCTTGTTCATTGCTCCATTTCTGAACAGTAAAAGAAGGCTGCACAAATGTTATTGTATATATTTTCTTCTTTCGTTTTGCCAGGACAGCCCCTGCTAACCTAAAATTGAATGCAATGATTATCGGTGGGCTACTGGATAATAACTAAAATATATTGCTCTTGTTTACCTCACCCTCTAACCTCTTTTCTATCTGCATGGTAGTTTTAGGTTAAAACCTTCCTAACGCCTCTATAGAAGGTACGACAAGGGCCAATCTCAGAGAATTAATCCTGGCATTTAGAAAGAGTTTGCATAAAAGGTACCCAGCAAAGGGAAGATATTTTCATTTCTCTCCAGATTCTAAAGTACTTGTTAAGGACACTGTAACACCACCCAGTATACAAGACTTGTTAATTATATTATTAAAAGAATACTCGTCCACCTGACTGACTACAAACAATAAGAACGTGATTTTTTCTGTGGGTCTGAAACTATGCACAAAAGTCACACCCAAAGACAGAAGCAAGTGCCGGTATTCTACCAGTATTCTCCATACTGCTTGATCTAGAAAGCTTGGTGGAATTGGCTTTGCTATAGTTACACTTGTTATGGGTACATATTCCACTTACATATTTGAATATGTGCTCTTTTTGTTTATAGTTCTTTAGACAAACTTGCCACAGAAATGAGCCATTTTCAAAGTGTACTAAGTAGACTACCTTCTTTCCCAATAGTCATTTATGTAGTTCATTTCCTAAAGCAGACTCCCGAGGCAATAAAGGCAAGCATTTTTTACTTTCAACACAGCATACACGGATATTGTATATCTGACATATACAATATTCTAGGTACTACCACACCATTTATCAACAACCTAATACTTCAGTATTACTCACCCTGGGTTGCTTTGGTTCAATAATATTCTGTTTAGTCATTATAAAAAGCTAATTTGAAAGTAAGCAGATAACTGTGACAGGTACACTGACATATCATGCATTCTTCATAAAACATTGACAGCAACTCTGCTGCAACTTCATTGGCTTTTCATTGGTTTTATGCTTACAAAATACCGTTGTATTTAAAAGTCTTACATACATTGTATGTAAAAGTCTTCCTGTTCAAAATATGTACTCCTAAGAATAAGATCTATTGCAGAAGTTCCTTCATTTATAATTTTCAGCTAATAGCTAGTTAGAAAAAAATTCACATTTATTTCTGCATGCTTACAGCTAATGACTTCTGAAACCAGAATCACTAATGCAATGTTTAAAACAGATATGTTTCCCCCTATCTTAAGGAACACCAAGAATGTTTGTATGCAAATAAAAGTATTGTTTTAATATTCTTGGTTTTGATATTTTCTGTTCAAAATGTTTGTAAAATGCTTACTCAAAACTCAGCTCTAAGGGAAAAATGGTAGCAGCAGATCTACAGAAATGCATGAATTTGCTGTGCATCTGTGACTATATATTTGCAAATAGAAGTGGCTTTGTCTACGTATCTTTATATAATCTTCATTAGCCTGATCTCCTGACAAATAAGCTTGAGAACTGAACTTCTGCTCTTTGTCAATGTGAGCAAAAGGCTGAAGAGTGGTACATTATGCTACACTGAATTTAGCCCCTTTAATCTACATTACTCCCTTCCTTCACATTGAGAAAAGTGTCAGAGAAGTTACTTGGGCAACGGTTTACCACTGACACTGTTTGTTGTTTATGTGGCTTTAAGGACAACTTTTGTTTTATGAATGTCCCAACACACATACATGCACCATATTTTAAGAATTTTGGGGACGGGGGGAAGGAGGAGGGGCACGGGGCAGGGAAATCCCAGAACTCCCTATCATGCCATAAAAGCCAATAGAAGAAAGGCTTTTGAAAAACTCTTTTTGAGGTGCCTTCCATTTTCTCTGTTTGCTCAGTACTCCTTCACACCTTTAAAACTGAATGCCACTGCAACTCCTCTGGCATGGGTGGCTTTCCTGCTGTTTTGCTTTCTTAGCATAACTCCAAGAGACAACTGCCTTGGTGCCCATACCTCCTCCTGGGCAGATCAGAGTTTGTACACTTCCTTTGGGAAAGTCTTGTCCCTCTTACCATCATAGAATATATATTTTAATGGTTTAATGACACTCTGCTATAAAATAGCTTCTATTCCTAATACTAGCTCTCCAAATCTTACCATAACTTTTACGGGCATTTTCAATTGAAACAAAATGTTGAAATCTAGGCTATGCAGCCATAGCCTTTTAAATGTGCAAGTACTGAAATGTCCTGTGATATACAGATTTTAATTTTCATTTACAAGCCAACTACATGTGAGCCATTGACTATATATGTAGCTGTTTTTAAATTTACATTCCATGTTGTAATAGGGCGTACCACTGATCACAGGCTTGCATTTTTTTTTAAACATGTAATTTCTTTCTTACAGCACATAGTTCTAGAATATTTAGAGGAAAAGGGAGAGGAGCATCCATTAAAGGATGGTATGGCAAAAGTCTGATCTTTAGGGCTGCAACTTTTGAGTCTGAATATGATGAAGATAACAACGAAAAAGACAAATGTTGGAGTTGTGCCAGCAGCCTGGGGGAGGGATTGATGAGAACCTGACCTGTTCTATCCCAGAAAATTTACAGGAATAAAGCCTTTTTAATTCTACAGCTATCTAGAAACTGACTCTAGCTAATGGTAGGAAAAGTGCCTAAGAACATTCAAGAAGAAATTTAAACGCTTAAACTGAGTTTACTGCTATCTCTTCAGTTAAGAAGGGGGATAACCAATACCTAAGGAAATGAATCAGGTGCCACTACGAGGGACTAGAAAAACTGAAGAACTGTAATTTTGAATTTTTCCTAACACATTTTGTACAACGTACCATGCTGTTCTATGTGCTTTGTTGATCTGTGACGTAGAAAAGCTCATGTTATCAATAAATTAGAATTGGAATAATGAATCTAGATGTAACTATAATCTCTGTTCCCTAATTATTAGACAGAAGCAAAAGTTCTTACTATAGGAAAAATATTTCATTAATACCTATGATTCCACTTCAAAAAGAGATGGGCACAGCTGTGCAGCTGGAGCAGAAGCGAAACTAGAGAGCTATTCTGGAGGATATTCCTGGATCCACATTCTGGATGTTACTTCTCATTTGCTCAAATGGAGAATGATTATGTGCCAATTTGGCACATGCTTCTTCCTCTTCTCTTCTAGCTTGAGTGTTTTGGCCACTCCAGTGGATTGACAGAGCCAAGATATCATCTGCTCTCCACCTCTGCTGAGAACATTGCTCCCTTCAAATGGAATATTTATGTCTACTGCTCTTTATTTTTGTTTTGAATAATATACACCAGTACACCTTTACACCTACACACACTGACAGAATGTCAGAAAGCACTTTTTTTTCTTTTTAAAAATGGAAGGAAATAAAATAATTCAGCAAGAGTGCCTACACCAGCTTTCATATCTTCTCCTGAGAGAAACAAAAGCAAAATAAAAGGAAAGAAGGATTATCATATACTGTGTCACAGGCAAATTTTATTTGATCATAAGATAGCAGGCCTTAGCATTATGATTGACATAGCTTACTTATGATGCATTTTCTGGCACGGTTTTCAAATCTAATTTTAACTTTTTAATTGTTGGTGGTGGTGATATATAATAAGCTTTTTAAATAAATATAATTTAGCACAATCAGGAAGAAAATTAAAAACACAGGTGTTAAAGAATGAAAATTAAATATTGTCCAAGGTATTGTAATTCTTATTGATAAATTTCAACATAACCTGTACTAACAACAGAACTGTAAAAGCCATGTACCAGTAACCTAGTCACATATTTGACTCAATGTACTTAGCGAGTACTTAAGAAGTTAATTAGCATGGCCCTCAACTTCAGTTATTTTGTTATGACTATTTGAATCATTTTTCTTGATACTAAACATTCTATAGCCTCAGTTTTAGACTTCACTGTGCATTTATTTAAAATTTAGGTCAAAATAAGTTCACCACTGACTACAAGCTAATGTTAAAAGTGCATGCATTAGACAAACCCCCGTTTCAACTTATGATCATGGACAGCAGTAAGTTACTGAATCTAGGATCCTGGAGGTCATTGCTGCAGGACCTGGACAAAATCAAACCAGAATTAACATGACTTTTTATGATTTATTTCCTGAGGATGTCTTTTACATTATTTCCCATTTTTTTTCCTGCATGATTTAAATCAGAAATTTTTCCATGGTTTATATGCTGATAGAACTATGTTATCTATATTTGACTTCCCCAATATCTAAAATATATACATTTATTCTTTCTTTCCTTGTACCTTACATTTTATTGAAAAAAGAGTTGAAGTACATACATTGAATAGCAGAAATTCATGCAAGGTGAAAAAAAATAGAGGTCAATGAAATTATCCTACAGACCTGCCTATAAATTGCTACCATAATGAAGTATTTTTCTGTATAAATAACAAATACATGCTACTTGGCTGAAAAGCCAGTGCTACCTCTGGTTGTGAATGACTGAAAGATAGAATATACCTAGAACTGTAGCCAGTAATTCTTCTTCCTTACACACTAAAAAACTCTAAGGGATAGATTTATGACTTGAAGATGAAGTAACTAACGGCTTTCCAAATATTTTCCTTCTCATACCAGTCAATTGTGATACCTTTGTTACTTGCCTATGATATACACCTCCATACTAAAGCATTTACTGTATATTATTACTACCTGTTGTTAACTCCTGTACCACTGGAAAAACATAATAGAGTGACAAGAAAGCAAAAAAAGTAGACTGTTTATTTGTGAGTAGAAAGGAACGATATTTTCAGAATGAAGATCCTGTCAAAAGTCATGCTTGTTCAGTGCAGCCTGTGAAGGATCTGGCCCATTAAGTTTTAAAAAATGATGCTCAGTATAGATTTGATAACTGAATTACCCAGGTTTAGAAATTGCCTGTCGCTTCAAAACACTTCTTTGTCTGAAGAAAATAAATACTCTGCAAAACAGGTCTTTGTTGGTAACATTCAGGGAGACAGCTCTGTATCGCTTGTATTGGGAACAGCTTTGGAAGAACAACTTTGCATACATAAAGATTAGAATCAGTTTTATGATAAAAAAATAAAAGCTAAAAGAAATCCAGGGCAAAATAGCAGTGGCAAGGGGCAGCAGTTGCACATTGTGACATGGTAAGTTCAGACTGGGCATCAGAAAGGCTTGTGTATCAGTAGAGTGACAGTGGAACTGGTTACGCAGAGGGCGTGAGGAACCTCCGTCCCTGGAGGCTCACTAGACAAAGTTACAGCTCACCTGATCTAGTGTTGGCAATAGACCTGATTTGAACAGGAGGTTTGGATAGATGACCTCCACAGGTAGCATTCAAACAATGTTTCTATGACTCTACTGTTACTAAAATTATGATAATTTTAGGTGCATCCTTCATAGCTGTATACTGCTTAGCGTGTTTACTCTCCTTTTATAGTCAATGGGAATAAATGGCTCTTCAAAATAAGATCTATCTGATTTCTTTTAGCTGTTTATTTTAAGAAGGGATGAATTGTGCACTACTGACTGTAAATACATCTTAGACTGAGAACTTGAGATATAGACATTCAATTTTAGTCAAATTAGCCGCACCTTCTTTGATTATAAAGAAGACATACTGTTGACTTAGTAGGAGCTGATGGCATGTTTATGAAACTTATTCAGTGACTGTTTCAGGTAAACTTCATAAGCAGTCTGGAAGAGGATCGAGCTTTAACAACATAGCAGCTGTTCCTAATGAGTTTCACGCTAATACTGCTTTAATGTTAACAGTAATAGCAATGCTACATAGCAATAATACACGTCTCAAGAAAATGAAAATCAGAGCCCTTTTGTTCTTGTTCAGCAGTTGTATTTCCCACAAATTTTTGAGAAATTCCAGCCTAAGAGATAAACTAAGAAATACCTCTTTAACCCATTCATCATTGGCTTTGTTTTTAGTATCCTAACCTATATGCATACCTCGATGTGGGTTTGACCTCTATTTTTGCATACTCAAATCTTCAAAACTAAACCACTAGATATTGAAAAACACGAAATCAAAGTCTAGACCCAAACCTGATAATCTGGATTCTATTCCATGTTCAAAGCTACAGAAAACTTACTTGGTCCTCAGCAAAGATAGTAAAACAACACTAATGACTCATTTTTTAGCAAGTAGAAATATTAAAGGGACTCAAGAAAGAACTTTAAAATAAAAAATCCACTTTAACTAAAATAGGCTTACATGTCGCTTTTCCTTGCACACTGAAAATCGACTCTGAAAAAAGCAAACGTATGTTTTTCTTCCAAGAGGATATTGTCAAATCTCATTGACCAAATGACTTCTGAAGCTCAAATGTATTAAGAAAGAATAGCTTAGGTATTTCAACGCTTCTTATGAGTTTCAACATGGTTTTAGAATTATGTTTCACTGCTCGAATTCGTAAGATTGTTTTACTATCTTACTGATACTCATTTAATTTAGCTTTGTTCCAAGGTACTTATTTTCGACTAGGTTGATTTAAATTGGCTTCATTTATGGTTTGATTTTCAAAAGTCTGCTGCTTATCTAGAAGCTTTAAAAGCATGTTCATGACAACGTGCTGCAATTTAGGCATATGAATGAGTTACCAACTCACACTTCAGAAGCAGATTTTCCAGAATATGCATACACAGCTATGGAACCAAAAGAAACAATTATGGGTACAGCTGGTCACCAGAAAGCATAATACATCATTTACATCTGCAAATGAAGGGCACTCAAATTAAAAAATACAACTGAAAATTAAGAAAAATTAGAGGCATTTGGATACTGAGTCCAATATGAGAAGAAATGGCATCTTACCATAGGAACTTAAAGAAGATGAATCCAAAGTCAGTGGAACTCTGCTGATGAAGAGGTCAGATTCTGAACCAATACAGCTTCATTGTTCCCTTCAAAATTTAGTTATTTATTATTATTATTATTATTACTATTTATATAGTAATTATATACTATTTATATAGCCTTTTACTATTATTAGTGAAAGACTGCTGGATTCCTCATGTCCATGTCTCCAGACCATGACTTAGCCATCTGGAAATACTATCACATTAAGTTGAGATGCATTATAATATTTTTCAATTTTATATCGTCTTCCAGCGAATTTGTTCCCTTCAATGCACTTTACTGATCAAGTTGTGCTGGATTATTTAATCAGTAGTAACTTTAGGTACTATGGTACCTTCTGAATATTGCTAATCTTTAGATTATTTTGCTTGGAATGCCATACTTCTGGAATGCACTGCTTGTTTCTCTGTGTTCACCTTCCTTTGTCTTCCTTTGTATAAATAATAGTTAAATAATTACAGAAACTACATTCATTTATTTGTGAAAGATAACATCTCTATTACCTTCTCATCCAGATTTAAGGCAGACAGAGTTAATAAGACATGCACTTCAGTCTTGTTTTTCTCTTGTGTGTCTAAACGGTGACTATTATAGATCTGCTTACTTCCTTCCTTCTTTTAGCAATGGTTCACCTTTGACATATCCTTCAAATTACACCACTTGTCTTTAGAATCCTCCATGTTGCTGTTCATTTGGAAGCCTCATTTATTTTTAAATCCCTATTTTGACAGGTTTCTTGCTTTTAAAAGAATTAACTGCATGAGAAATTGATCCAACTAACGTTCATTCTTGCACTCACTGAAATGCTTCTGTGACTGACAAGTTACATTGTATAGCTGTCTTTTTTTACTTGCTTTATGTTTCCTTCAGCTACTTAAAGCTATTCCTCCTCCAGTCTATACTAACAAGTGCTTTGGTCTTTGTAGTACTCACTTTGATGTAAGAGAATTTGGTTCAAGTTCTTGTTTTAACTGATCAGGTCAGAGACTCAAAACTAGTATCTCACACATGGCGGATAAATTCCTTGGATAATCATAGAATCATAGAATCATAGAATCATTGAGGTTGGAAAAGACCTCTAAGATCATCGAGTCCAACCGTCAACCCAACACCACCATGCCCACTAAACCATGTCCCTAAGCGCCTCATCTACACGTCTTTTAAATACCTCCAGGGATGGGGACTCCACCACTTCCCTGGGCAGCCTGTTCCAATGTTTCACCACTCTTTCAGTAAAGAAATTTTTCCTTACATCCAATCTAAACCTCCCCTGGTGCAACTTGAGGCCATTTCCTCTCGTCCTATCGCTTGTTACTTCGGAGAAAAGACCAACACCCACCTCGCTACAACCTCCTTTCAGGGAGTTGTAGAGAGCGATGAGGTCTCCCCTCAGCCTCCTTTTCTCCAGGCTGAACAGTCCCAGTTCCCTCAGCCGCTCCTCATAAGACTTGTTCTCCAGACCCCTCACCAGCCTCGTTGCCCTTCTCTGGACACGCTCCAGCACCTCGACGTCCTTCTTGTAGTGAGGGGCCCAAAACTGAACACAGTATTCGAGGTGCGGCCTCACCAGTGCCGAGTACAGGGGCACGATGACTTCCCTACTCCTGCTGGCCACACGATTTCTGATACAGGCCAGGATGCCATTGGCCTTCTTGGCCGCCTGGGCACACTGCCGGCTCATGTTCAGCCGGCTGTCGACCAGCACCCCCAGGTCCTTCTCTGCTGGGCAGCTTTCCAGCCACTCTTCCCCAAGCCTGTAGCGCTGCATGGGGTTAATAATATGCCAGTTTGTGTTGGAACATATTTACTTTCTTTCTCCATCATTCTCCATTTTGTACCAAAAGCATATTAACCAAAGAATGAGAAAATAGAAATCCATAATATGTCCGAAGAAAGCTTGGATTGAGTCCCGAAACAATCTCTCAGAATATGAGTACACTTTATAGCTGTAGTAGGTGTTCACAAGATGTCTTTCACAACCACTAGAATGCAAGATTTTTCAATTTCTTTGTCATTTGGTAATGTTCAGTTTAACCACTCTTTGAAAGCTGTGTTCCTTAGGAAAAAATCTGAGCTTTCTAAAAAACTGTACAGTTCCTGACTATCCAAGATTTTGGTACAACTAATTAGGATAATGAGAGTGTTTTGAGGTGGGAAAAGGATCCCACAAAACTGTGAAGAGTCACTCAGCAAACAGTGCTGCTGGCTGAAAATTAACCTTATTTACATTTAAAAAAATTGAGATTCTTTTGTTTTGTTTATTTTATTATGTTTCAGCTTTGTGCCTCTTCGCAGTTCCCGATTCCTGGTGGCACCTGACTGAAAGCAGAACTGAAGCCCAGTTTGTTTTTAGAAATACAACCATCTAAAACTAACGTAAAAATTCTCACAAGGAAATCTAATCCCCTATTCCGTTACAAAGCTGAACTCCTATATATACACCTGTATAGACATCTGAGTTGCATTACTCGTGAGCAATTTTTAAATGTATAGAGATTACTGTCAAGATTGTGTCCCAGACATAAATGAGTCAAAAGGCTTATCAAGAGGGTTAGATTTTAGGTACCTCTTTAAACAGTTTTCATAATTTCCTCTGAACACTTAAAATTTAGTAGTCTCTATTTTAAAGAAATCTCTATGTCTCACAAGGTTTAGATGGACAACTTATGTCTCACAAGGTTTAAGTGGACAACCTGTACTCTAAACAGAATATATTGCCAATCAGTAACTGTAGAGGAACATTGCAACACATACACAAAAAGAAAAAAAAAAGTCCTTTTTCTTTTCTTCTTACTTTATATGGAACCTCCATGACTAACGTTACTCATACTATCCAGGGTTACCCAAAACAGGGGGCAAAAAATAAGCAATCAGATCTTCTTCCACTGGCAGAATCGATTTCCCATTTATTTTCTGGAAAACTAATTTTCTCCTACAAACTGCCTTTCAGCAACTACCTTGGCCCACTAGGATTTCTTTTATGGTCTCCTATTACAGGTTTTTAACTCTGTTCCCTGTGGTCTCTGTTCAGGATTTCTGGCAGAGGTCACAAGCTCACAGCCAAATGGATCAGTTTCATAAATATGGAAAGCAAATACTTTGTGCAATCACAGATATGTGGCTTTCATACACTGACAAATTTTTACATCTCTTTTTGTCATTTGGAAATCTTACTCTGCTTATCTTCTGAGGCGTACAGAAACTGGCAGTTGATTTGGGAATCCTCACTTGTGCTGTAGTTAAAAGAGCTTTCAGGAGGTCATTAGGGGCTGAAGTGCCAAGATCTGTTTCATTGCACAACTAAAACATTTCAAAGATAAAAGAGAGTTATCAGGAAATAATTGTTCTAATACAGAACTAAAGATTGACAAGACAATTATGAGTGTCTAGCTTCACTTTCTGCAGTCTACAGGATGTTGGTTTTCATCCAATTACTATTGCATTGGGCCTGGTATATTTGTCTTAAAAAATTGTGCTAGGTTGAAACAATCTTGTAGGAACATTTTATGTCTTGATCTGAGGATATCAAAGATATATAGAACTTTCCCGTGGTTAATGTCTCCATTCCTCTTGATTTTAAAATAACTATCTTTTTTTTTTTTTTTCCCTTCCTCTACTTAAATGTATCTCTCTTGAACTTCAGCAAAATTACTCAATGTTTTTCTCTGGAAGATATTTTGGTACTCAGATCAAATCACTTCTCAATCTTCTTTTGGTTATTCTAAGCTAATTGAAAACTCATTAGAGTTTTTTTTTTTCTCAGCTTTCAGATAACTTGTGTAGTCCTTTTAGCATCCACCATGATTTCTAGTCCCTTCTCAAATTTACAGACACCAAACCCACACATTTTATTCCCATCTCAGCCAAACATTATTATGAAGTAAACTGATTAGTCTTGTCTGGTTAATTCCTCTTTTCCATTGTATAAACAAGTGTCATACACAACTTTTTATAGCAGCATCACACTAAGAACTTACATTCATATATATATATTATATTAACTGTATTCAGAAATCATTTCCAGAAATATTGATTTCTATGATGTGCTCTTGTTTTATAAGGGTAGTCCTCATATCTTGTTCGTAGGTGTATAACTTTCTATTTTATCTAAAATCCTACATCAAAATCTCTTGTATTTGACAGTGTACTCACATTGAAAATTTCTTCATGATATCTGTCAGTTATTAATATTTGATTCAATAAACATGGGCTCTACTGACATTTCTTTTGTTTACACATCAGCTCAGGAACATTAATCAATCCAGAAATGAGATTCTTTGACAAAACCTAGTTTCCAACTAGGCAAATATATTCTATTTCTTTACTTCATTACTAACTGATTCCTAAATGTAAGAAACCACTAGGTCAACTTTCTACTTTGACAGACCTTTAGAACTCATCAGAACAAAGTATTTGCGGTTCCTGATTTTCAAAAACAGCTCGTACTTTCATGAGCCATACTTTTATAAGGGTTTTCAGGTTCCTAAAGGTGAAATCAAGAAATTACTTGTTTTTTCAAAGTTCTTTGGCACCTTTGGTTCCTCTTGTTTTAATTCGTTACAGATCTAGATTTAAATAAAATAAACCTATTTAAATATTCTTATCTATCTACATGGTTTGGAAAGAAGCTAATCATCTCCACTTGGCTGTGAGTCCAACATTTTGATTTCTACTTTTCTACTAACTTCACTGGTTAGCATGTTACTGGAAAGACCCTACAGAGGGAAATGACGTCTTCCTATCATTCTAGTTTTGGATGTGGTTTTATGTGACTTAGTACGGAAAATCAACAAAACTATCTTGGAAAACCAGCTACCATTCTACACACTATATTTTGTAAAATTAAGTGTATTTTCAGTAATGTGTGCATCTTTAGCACTTTTAAATCTGCTGAAAAAATGCAGAAAGAGATGTAGCTCCTTTTGAGACAACAGAAGTGTTAATATCAAACAGTGAACTGAATATGAATCGTTGTGATGTATCCGTGCATCAACAGCTAAAATACATGAAAGTACTATATACTTTTTCAATGCTTTAAGTGCTTCTATTAAACTTTATGATTACAATTACTTGAAAAATTCAGAAGCCCTCCTACTTGTGTATCGTAATCTTCTAACGAATTATGTAAAGAAAGAAGAACAAAATGTCCACGGGAAATTAGTCAGAAAAATCATCTGTGTTGACATAATTTTGAATCTTGTTAAGTCAACAAAGTTTTGAAAAGGCTGCGAGTGAAACATTGCTGATAATATTTACACCTCAGTTTCCCAGTGCTGCCAAGGCTACTTGAAAATCAGGCAGGGGCTGGAGGGTGAAGGCAGGGCCCTGCTAGTGCTTGGGTTGCCCCAGCTCCTGGCTCCCATCTTGGGGCAGCCCCCATCCCTCCTGTTCTCTGTCAGTGTATGTCTAGTGACATACTGTTGCTGTCATCTGTATTTACCAAGCTGAACACAAAAGCAAGTACAAAATGTTTTCTAGTACAATCAAATGTATTTTATTGTACAGAATAGTATTTCTTCATCTATTATAATATAAATACCTTAAAATTACAGAGAATATTCTACTATTTTGCAATCATAAACATTTTGAAATAAACTAAAGAAACACAAACACAATACTCCATATTCTTTATAGTTACTTAATATTCCTTCTTTGTAATTCTCAATGTGTTCCTCTTAAATTAATTGAAAAAATATGGGATTCCTTTTGTAGGAAAGGTTATATTTCTAAATGTCTGTGGATTGCAGCTAAACTCAACTAAACACAATGTAGTTTAATACACGCAGCAGGTGCATCAAATTACTGAGTAGACCTTATCTTTGTCGTTTGAACAGAGCCCATTACTGTGGAGAGCAGTGATTTGGTGACGTAACAAGCACAATCAAAAGCGCACTAAAAGCAGTGAAAGCAAATGATGCATATTCTGCAGTTATAGCAACCAAGGACTATGTGGATACTCTACAGTTGCAATACAATGTGGTTACGGTGGACAGACTCATGAATAGTTTTATTTGTTGTCATTTGCAGCTTTTGTCAAGCATCTGTAACTATAGCCTTTTGAAAACATGTAATGTTAAATGTGCCTTGTTTAAATGGACTCACTACATGTGTTTTTATTAAAAATGTTATTTATGGAACTGACCCAATGTCCCCTAAATTCTGTTTTAACAAGCTCTGCTCACTAGTTTAAGAATATGCTTTTCTTACACTGCTTCTACAAATAGATTTATTTTCTCTTTTAATCTGCAATTTCTGTGCTCTCTATTCTTTTCCATAGGTGTTCATGGCTCTACTACATTTCTCCTGGTAGGAACTTCCATACATGCCACTTCTGATTTCTGGCTCAAAAACATTTTTAAATACCATATCCAGAACTATACTGGTCCTACTGGCTGTCTTCCTCTATAGCTAGCAAATAATAGTTTACATTATTTATCTCTGAATAAAGCAGTTTTATACTCTGAATCCTGGAATTTACATTCAAAAAAGGGAGGCATCTTTTTGGAGAGCTGGAAAAAAATGGAAGAGCTCCTGAGTGATCTAATTCACATTAGGCACTGAACTATTTCTGCAATATCCCAGATTTAGGAAAGCACAAAGATACTGAAATGATTCTCACCATTGCTAATGCTGTCTCTTTGAGAAAAGCAGCTAAAAATCTCATTCAAGAGCATAGATCTTTTCTGAACAGAATAGAAAGAGCTATGAATAAAAAATGTTTGTGATAGAGATGGACTCAAAGCCTGAAGCATGAAAAGAATGTTTGATCTATAAATTTCATAACACAAAAACAAAGGTTGAAATCCTACCCCACTGAAATCAATGGCAAAACTCCCATTTTACTTTAATAACCAGGTTTTTATCTGAAAGACCTGCAAGGAGGGAAGAATGATGTGTTTAGGTTTTTTTGGGGCACTGTAAAAATACAGCCAGTCATTTCCCAGCAACATTTTTCACGTAAGTCCTTGCTGCAGGGCTAGCATTTGACTGAATCTGAGAAGACAGGAGTTTGTTCAGGTTGCAATTGAATGGGAGGTGTGTAGCCTCATGCCTTTTAAAGATAGAAAGTACTCAGACCCATATGCATCCTAAAAAGCTTCACCCACTTATTCATGTGTTAATCACAAGCAGTTTGAGGTAAAAACTCTGTGGTTCTGACTCATTTCTGACAGCTCTACTCCAACAGATTTTCTCTATTCTCACTTCAGCTTCAGGCTCTTTTAGGTTCCATGCCTTCAGCTCCAAAAGCTTCATCTTTATCTGAGTATCTCAATCAGTCATTTTCTGTTCCAGGACCAGGAAAGATGCAGAAGCAGTTCTTGAAAACTTTTGCTTTCATTAGGTCCTGCAGCTCCATGGTGGGTGATATGTGATGCTCTGTCACAGCTGCACAAGGAATATAACAGCTTCCAGGACACTAGGCCCAGACAACTGTCGGTGAGGGAAGGCACAAAGCTGGTTAGATGTTTCAGATCAATCATATAACTGAAACAACAAACATAAAATACAGAACATGAACGACAAGGTGATGCGAACAGGCCTGTTGTCCCACAAGCAGGGTCCGGTACCCAGTGTGCAATAAGCCAATCTTACACTCAGAGCCGAGATACTTATTTAGCTCATGTTTGCGCAAAGATGGGTGCTAGGTGGTAATTCCACAAAGCTAGCACACCACACAAAAGAACTACAACATGTTTATATTATTACATGATTAGTAAAAGCCCACCTAAATTCATGCTTATTGGTTAGTTATGTTCAAATTAGCCTTGCTTGCTATGTAAATTAGCACGCATGCTCCTTGCAGGGGGGGGTGGGGGGGGGGGAGGGGGGGGGCAAGTCTTTCCAGTCTTGAATTGAGTCGGTGGTCATGATCTCCTCCTGCTGCCTTTACCTTTCCCCTAGTTACCAAGTTTTTTTGCTGACTTCTTATTTTTTTGGCAATCATCTAACCTCCAACGCCTTCTAGGGCAGGATGTTCCCCTTCTATCAGTCTTCTAGCTCTTCTTCAAGGTCATAGCTGTTGTAAGGCATGCATTGTTTATACAAGGTAAGCAGGCTAGTACAATGAAGACTATAGTCTAGGGCAGGTATTAACCCAAACATATGGCTACAGCCACCTCTGGAAAAAACAAACTTGGTCAAAAAAGTTCTCAGTTATGCAGCCACGTTAGAGCATGAAGCCATTTTCTCTAGTCTCCTTTTCTATTCCTAGTACACAAATTGCAGAATAAAGCCAGGACAGTTATCAGCATACTGTCATTTGATATCCTATTTTCTTAAAATCCACTACATAAATTGAAATATTATAAGAAGAATAATATAATTGCCCTGGAATTCTATCCCAGGAAGGAAAGATCAGGCAGGCACTGTTAAAAAGCAGCACCTTCACCAAGTGAGGTGCATAGGAACACACGGAGGGGGATGTGTGGGAACTGACATCCTCTGTAAACAACATTTCTCTTTTTCTGTTTCAGAAAAATTTCCTCCAAGTCTTCAACGTGCACAGAGACTGTTTTCACCACTTTATCATTTGTCCTTATTGCTCATCTTCATACTTAATGTTCTATACTTGATGTTTGGTCTTCTTAATACCTTTCTTTGAATGACATAATAGTCTGATATCTTTCTTTTTAAAGACTTATCTTTATTTATCTGCTTGACTGAACTTTGTCATCTATTTACTAGCCATTAGAAGATTTATCTTTTTGTTCATTTAATGAACAGAAGTGACAAACATAATTTTATATTGCTGTGTTATTCATTGCATCTTGAGAAGTGAAAATTAAGACTTTAGCATAAAAGAACAACTTGACAATGGAATAAACAATCCATACATTTGCCATTTCTGCTATAATTATTCAAATTAATTCACTTGGTCTTTTAATTGGATTCATTCAGGGTCATTATTTTTCTTTTATGGAGAACAAAGTACATTTGTTGTGTGGTTATTTACTAATGCAATACACCATAAACACACACATACTAAAAGGGAAAAATGGCATTGAACTAGCATTGTGTACTGCTTTATTAGTAAAATCCATCTGGATTAGATACATTTGAAGGTTCTGTTGTTAATACTTGTATATCATCATTTCTGCAAGAAGTAATTGAGAAGTTAAAATAAAAATGTTCCAAGTTATTGAAATGCATAATACAAAAAACAAAGCTAAGTGAAGGAGACACCTGAAATGTATAGTAGACTGTCCTTTTTTGTGAAGTCAATAAGCTGTTCCGATTACACTATTTCCCAGTGCACTGATATATGCTGTTTTCTGTTCTAGATTTTCTTCTTATTAACCAAAGCTGCAGAAAAACAAGAGTAGAACTCTGCTTCAACAACTTGTTGTCACACCCTGAAGTTAAGGTTAAATAGAACAATTTTATTGTTTTTTATTTTATTGTTATTATTATTTTTATTGATATTTATTATTTTATTGTTAAAATAATGGTTAAAACCATTTTAATTTTCAGAAATAACATGAGATCTTTTTTCTTTGTGGAAAGCTGATCAAGGGGGTGCAGTTTACAGTGTGTATGTGCACAGAATACTTTTTAGAGAAGGTGGCCAAAAGCTGACATTTTTGGTATTTTACTTTTAGATCCCGAGACCTTAATTGTACAATCACAGAAAAAACATGTGGTAAATGTATCGCTGAGGAAGTAACTCAGTGAAGGGAAGCGTTGAGTCAAATCCATTTCACTAGAAATAAGCTGCTAAAATAGGCTGCTAAACAACTGTTTTTTATGTGCAGATGAAAAACGAGAGAAAGGACATATCTGCATGATATATCCCATAGTGTATCAGTAGTGCTGCTCTTCCGCTCATCCAAGTCTCTTGCGTCCTTTCCTGTGGAAAGCAGGGGAATGGAAGGATGGGAAACAACTCCATACCTAGCTGGCAATTCTCCCAGGGTCAGTGGAGCATGCCTGGGGACTCGGAGGCTTTGAATTGCTCCCAGAGGCCCTTTTTCCCCCTGATTAGGCACAACCTGAGATAAATCAATGAGGTTTGCATCAATCCCTAATTACCTGTAAATGTGGACACCTCAGCTAAGACCTCTGTGTCTCAACCAATATACCTACAAAAGGAAAAATCCTATTGTCTTTCATATTTATAGACAAATATGTGGTTCTCACATGCTGTGAGTATTAGAGTGCAGACATTCACCTCTGTGAAACATTGCCACTCAGGGCAATTTCTTTTAGTTTATCTCTGCACAGATACAAAATTGATAATAGTGTTCATGATAATTAACCTTCCCTTCCTTGAATATTGCCGTTGGTCTGTGGAGAAAACCATTCTTAAAAGATGAAATCCAAAGACTTCCATTCTGTTTTTTATTGCCTTTTTAATTAACCATTATTTCAGTGTCCAAATATTTTATTAGGAAAAAATGAAAATTAAGAAAAACCCTAAACTTTGTTTTTAAAACTACTTGCAGATCAAAAAATATGATCAGGGATGGCTATTTAGCTATGAGATTAACTCCAGGCTATCAATATGAAAGAACATTTTTCAGTGATATGCGTCCAAATTCATCTCTCCTGAATGCGTCAGCCAACAGGCAATTAGGTGGTTCCCCAAATTAGCCAGCTGCCTTTCAGTTGTAAAGAAACACCCTAAGGCCAGATAAATCATTTCCCCTTTATGTCCCATAGGCAGTACTTTGGATGGTAGGCACTCATCCTGAATGATCCAGCTCCCTTTTATCTTGACCTGGGCAGCTGGATAGCCTGAAGCTTGCAAGATGCTTTTATGCCAGACCCACAAGATGCTTTTCTCCTCCCCATCTATGATTCTGCACAGCACTTCAAACATTTATCCCAACTATCACAGCTCCCTTTTGCAAGGAGAATTGCTTGATTGTTTTCTAATATGAGGAATAGAAAACAAATGGACATTTAAGTGCAGACAGCAAGGAATAACACCTACTGAGCTATTTCCCAGACTTAGGAAATCATGTTCCTAAATGCACTTCTTTCCCAATTACTCTTTTCACTCCTGACTCTGCATCAAGAGGTAACAGTCCCACATTTGGATAGTAGGAGTATTATACTATTAAACTTTGCTAGATGAAAAGTTTAATGAAGGGATAGTTCTCCAGAAAGAGCAAAAATATATGGGGGGTTAAAAGATCAGCAGGACCCTGCAGCTTCATGGGTTTTGGGGCAGCAGCCACATGCTGTTCTGCAGACTTCCCAGATCCACCATTTTTACCTGAGACAGAAAAGAGCGCAAGTCTTGGGAACTTTCTCAGCAATGTGACAGTCAATGTCATGAATGTCCCACTTCTCACGGCTATGAGGAAGACATGATTCATGTCTTGGCTTTCAACTGCTTTCAAGCACCTAGCCAAATTCAGCTATGGTAACGGACAACATCTTATCCCTGGGAAGGGACATACATCCCATAAAAAGGGACATCAAGCTGAAGATCAAATTAGAAAAACTGTATTCCAGCAACACAGAGTAAAAACACTCAAATATGTACTGATCCAGAACTTCCTTACGTAGGATAATGCATACTTTCCTAACTTCTGGGAAAGCCATCTGTCCCTCAGCCCTTTCGTCAACAAAGTCTGCCTGACAGAATAGCATGGATGAGATCTCTGGGAATCCCAACCAGTGAAGGACAAGTGCAGCTACTGATTCACTCCACTTTGGGATGGACAAAACACAGTTCTGAAATACTAATGAGTGTTTTCTCTCCTCATGCTTGCTTGCCTGACCTCTCCACAGCTGGGCATCCTTCCAGTGAGGTGAAAACAAACTGCATCCCCAGACTTTATGTCCAAACTTGTTCCTTTTTCTGTATCACCACCTACATGTTCTGCCTAAAACAGATCTCTCTGTAAATTTATTAGAAAATAACTCTTCCAGTTATCTTTATCGTTTTCCCTCACATAATTTTTGAAAATTTGCCTAAACTACATCAACTCTTCAAACAATTGGTGGGAGACTGCTGCTTGAAGCAAGCTTTGAAAAAAAAGTCCCCCCATTCTTTCCTTTAGACCATTTTGGTTTTTTTCTACCACTCCCTAACTTACAATCTGAACCCAGATGATCCGATAGACCTGCTAGTCAGTAGGAAAAGTGGAAAACTTGTGGAAATTCAGAAGGCTTCTGTATGTCTGTGAAGAGACTGATATATGGGATCGTTCTTCCAATGGTTCTAATAGATGTACGTTTGAATGCAAGCCCTCTAGCCATGCTATATGCTACAGGGGTGGTTGGGGTGGAATGCTTGGTATGGAGTTTTTCAAAGTTCTATTGAAAATTTTGGGTCAACTGAAAGAAAACAAGAACCTTGCAAGAGAGAAACACAGAGCTGAAAAATAAAAAGTGAAGTAAAATGTGTCTAGCTCTTCAAAAGTCTGCTGAGAGTATAAGACAAATATTAGTGACCTTAAGAATGGATGTATAAAGACTTGGCTATTGGGGAAATACTTTGTGGAAACTGCCTAGTTAAAAACAAACAAACAAACAAACAACTTGTTTTGATGTGAAACAATTGTACTTCATAGTGAATATTTACACAGGCACTTCTTATAATGGTGGACGTTCTCTGACTGCTGCCAGGTTGCTCACTGCAAGCAATATGGATTCTTCATTAGCTTTCATGTAAAACAGTGTTTGGTAGTTTCAAAAGGATTTTTGGAATGGTCAAAACATTTTTGAAATCTCAGTATATACCCACAAATATTAGGAAGAAATCAAAAAGAAAATGTGTTCAGGAGGAGGTTAATGAGCTGCAACAAGTGTAGTGAGTATTTAGTTTTGCTTTCTTTGAACATTGTTCAAAGTTTAACTAGGAATGATTAAAAATAAAAGATGAAGAAGAAATAGATAAGGTAATATCACCATCATCTTAAAATGAAGCCTCATGAGCCTTGAGTTATGAAAAGAGTTGCATATCTCTGAACATATAGTGAAAACAGACTAAAAGCAAAAAAAAAAAAAGAAAAAAAAAGACATACTGTTTTCCTAAAAAAATGTATTTACATACATTTACATAAATGTAATTTATGTAAAGTTGTACATAAATTACCTTAAAAGCCTTAAAATTGCCTTAGAATTTCCATCTTTCTTTACACATGGTTCATTATGAATAGGTTAGGTCCTGGCTAGGCCTGTTTCTAAAAGTTTTGGTCTTGTTGCCAAGAAAAAACATTGCTGGATGCTCTTGAGGGAAGGAGGCACACTTGATGCTCTCAAAAGGAGAGGATGTGAAGAAAAGAAAGATGCGCCTAAGCACATCTTAGAAATCCCAAAAGATCGAGGATGCCAACAAAGCACATGCTATTTCTCCAGATATTTTAAAGTCTGGGGCCTGCCAATACTCACTGCTCACTAGTTTTAACGTGTCTCTTCATAACCACATGCCATAATCATGATAGCCAGGAACACGTGTGATCACTATTGCTGTGCTATCATACCCAGAAATCACTTTGGAGAGCAGAACCAACAGTGACAAAGGACACCTGTTTCCTGAAAAAGATAGGGATTGATTTCTGTCATAAGTCATTGGCCACAGAAATAGGAGTTGGTCCACCATCTCTCATGTTTTTTTATTGTGATCAAATGGTGCAATAGGAATGTCAACCTCTTGAAGAATAAAATGGGATTAAGATACTATTGTTCTCCACCAGCTAAAGGCTTTGGGATTACAGTGAAAGCTAGATGAGCCCTACCTCCAGTTAATGTCTGCACCATATACCTGGAGATTAATTAAGTGGGGAAAAAATGGCATTGCAATTCATAAAAAAAAAAAAAAAGAAAAAAAAAAACGGCCTTCTTATGATGAGATTGGTGAAAGTGACAAACAGACAGAAAAGAATACCTGTTAGAACCACAAATCACATTATTGTGGCCAAAATTGTTTTTTTTTTTATATAACCCTGAATTCTGAACAGCAAAACATCACCATGACATGACATGACCTGGGAGGCTATATATAGGTTAAATAAAATTTTACGCTAAAGCAAATAAATACAAATAAAAATGTATTGTCCTCTTTCACAGCCGAAGGCAATAAAGCATCACTTTGTGGCATTTATGAGAAAAAAACAATTAGGTACTGTAGTTTCAAATGAATGGGAGCAGCAAGAATAATGGCTGAACTGTTTATAATCTTCATTTTATAAAAAAGAAGTTTGGTATTAATTCTTATTTTCTATTTATTAATGATTTTAAAACTGCATAACCAGTGCACCTATATTTCTGTCACAGGGGAAAAAAAAAAAATCATCATTGTTATAACTTCTCTGAGTAACATGCTTAGAATGGAGCATATGTTAATAAGCATATTATTAAGTATATGCTAATTAGCATATGCTTATTGGACTTGAGTTCAGCTACCTCAATCTTGCAGCCATTTTCTCTGTGAGGAACTATTCTTTAGGAGATGGCTGGAAGCTAAATTTATAAAAACAGTCTGTAAAGTAGATTTTTAAAAACCTGTTATTAACATATTATATTTTTATGAGTAATTTTTCTGTTTTTTCTGTATGCCTATGAAGCAGTATTTGCAGAAAGCCAAGTGCTGCAAGACAAGCTGCTTTCCAGTTTTATGGTACATTGCTCCTCTCCGGATTTTCTGCCCACAGTGTTTGCCATTAAAAAGCTCCATCACTAATGAAAAAGTTAGAAGGCTAATGCCCATTAAAATTTTGCTGTCTGCTCTATCAAGTAGAGTAATTTAATTGCATTAAGTAACTATTTAACAGATGCACTAAAATTATGAAGCTCCAGTAGACTTTCCATATATAAATGAATTTTACACAAACATCCATGTTATATTGTTTATCATACACCCATAAGTAAATGGGCTGTCTATGTGTTTGCAAGATTTCCACACTACAACACAGATTTTGCCATTTTATCCTAAATTAGATTACTACAAGATTTGGACATTGTTCAACTTGGTAACAATGGTAACAATTTTTCTTTTTTTTAGTTCAAATTCTTTTACCACTAGGGAGTCCATTGCTTTCTTTTACCATTAAACAGGAGTTACTTTCAAAGAAATATTCAATAAATCCTTTTTGCTTATAGAACTGAAATGAACAGAAGAGATACACTTGCTGTGTGACAGTAAATACTTTCACATTTTTCATGTGTATAATATTCAGTATGAAATCAAGAACTGTCCACATAATACATAACTAGTCTAATACTTCCTCACTTTTAACTGTTAATTCACTACATGCTGCATATCTTGACTGACTTTTAATTTGACACCGATACCTTTTATTATATATACTTATATAAAGTCTATAATTTGTTTGCTATAGAAGACCAATCTCCAGTGATGAAGGTATACCTGACTCCCATTCTTCGGAACACCAGGTGCCTGAATCCCACCTTACTGGCAGTGCAAGACCTGAGCTAAGTACCCATAGGACATCTACATAAAAGAGATGGCAATCCTAAAGTTCTAGTCAGTGGATGCTAGTATCATTATCATGGTTAAAATACTGCTTCTTTACAAGATAGTTTTCAAAATACGCACTTTCTGTTGGTAGTTATGATCTAATCTAAGTAGCACTAGAATCAATATAACGAGCCTTGGAAATTTAAAAACATTCAGATTGTTACTGTAAGTCGGCAAATTAAAAGCTCTCTAAGACTCAGTTTGGAGTTTTAGAAAGCAGGCATTCTTTATTACGGTGCCAGATGCACAGGGGATCGCTCCACCTAGTGTGTGTGCTGAGCTGCTTAACTGTGGGAGTTATGTACAGTTAGAACATACATATTCATTAAATTTCCAGGAAATGATTAACATATTCATGTTATTTCCTGGAATTCATTAACATATGTAAAAAGCGTTTAACACATGCACTTTTACGTCCATTGGTGGTCTTTCAGGGTCCTCTGGTGGTCGTCGATAGTCTTCCTCACCGTGTCTGCTAGTTGAACTCAGTCTTCGCGGATGCACAGTTTGTTCTTTGGCTCAGTTGCGCATTTTGCTTACACAAACTAGCTTATTTCAGCATAGCTTCCTTATCTATTCTACTCCAAGATACAAGGTTTCAAGGTCTTCTTTTGCCTACTGAATGTTTAGCTCATCTATTCACAGGGTACTTCTACTGAAGGTCTAGCCTATCTACAGAGTATGTCAAACTTGGCTACATTACTCCAATAGAGAGAACCATATATCTCTTCAGTGTTCTTTTATACTCGGTATCAAGATGAGGAAAATATACAGAGTAAAACCTCCCTGGTACAAATATTTAATTGAAATCAATGTGCCTGCATCAATTTTTACCAGTGGAGGTTTGACCCTCTGTTATCATCAAGGTACTACAGCTTAACCAGTGCTCAGTAGAACCCTGCCTTTCACACCTCTAAATAGATATCTCTATGCAGATTATATCACCACATGAATGGAGCTGTGAAAAGATCGACACATAATTATAAGTGATTATTTTAGCCTTCTGACAGTCTCTTAGAAAGACAAGCAAAATAATGTAGGCCAGTGCAATTCTTTCATTTTCAAAATAAAGCCATTGTGTAGCAAAGCAAAGTTTGCATGCATCACAGCAGTGGAAAGAAGTGATTGTCAAAGGGTGAATTCTATCTGTTGGGGAACATTTTTTCATGGCAAGTATTTCCTAGGTGATCTACAGTGCTTTTGTTTCAAAGCAGAACAAAATAAAAATGCTGAAGGACTGATTATATTTCCAAAGCAGGCTTCTTAAAGAATAGGGGTGGGGGAGTAAAATTGGAGTCTCTAATAAAATTAGAGGGAGATGTTAAAACATTGGAAGCAACGGCCTCAGTAGCAATACCAAACCACACTCATCTCCAGCATAAGATTTGAGAGCAGGAGGAAGAAGGGTGGTTATCACTATCCCCAGCTACTGAGGATGCAGTCATGGTCTAAAATATTCAGATCTCATAGACGTACTTAGCTCTTAGTCACTCCACATCATGAAACATCTGTTATTCATGATTTAGTCTCATGATTTAGAAGCCAAACAGTTAGTAGGTGATTTATCTAGAGCCACTTCTCTCTGGCTGACTAAATCCTAAAATTATACATGTTTATTCTGAGACCATCCCTGTTGTGACTCACTAATATACATAGTCGTCTGTTCTTCAGAAAGTCTGAGTGATGTATAAAGAGCCACTTTGCAGAAGGTGGACAACTCGGTTTCTTTAAGTTTTTAAACTTAAAAAAGTAGAAGGTTTCTTGTTCCCTAAAAAACAAACTTTGAATAGATGAAAATGCATAGCGTTAAGGACTGCCAGCACCATGGATGCACCAGCAGGCTCTGATTGCTCTCACCAGCCTATAACTATCTTCCCCCACGATCCTCCTTTGCAACCTCTCCCCACCGCTTCCTCATCCTTGGGCTACCCTGGTCATAGGAGTGCAGCTTGATCATTAACTTTATGTTTCCCTGCAAGAAGGCAGTACCCAAAGCTTGGGGGCAAGAACCTGCTCTGGAGTTTGGTGGGGAGGGGTGGGGCTGGGAGCTACCACCACCACCGCCACCTAGGGTTCATAACCCCAACACAGCCATGCTAAACATGACATCTCCAAATCATGGCCCTATCCTTACCACTGCACTGCCTCCATACTGAGCTCCCTGCAGCCCTGGACCATGCCTCTGCCCTAGACACATAGCCCCCTTCAGCAACACTCCCAGCAGCATGCTATGACTTTGCCAGCACCTTTGAGAAGAAGGGGAGGGAAACACCTTCACCCATAGGACCATTGTATTGACTGGCTCTCAGGAAAGGAGGTGCCCTTTGGGTTAATCGGTGACTTGTTGCACCCTAAATTAACAGCCCTTGAGGAGTATTTCAGTGAACATCCAGCACCTGGGATCATTTACCCCTCCATCTCCCTCGCAGGACCCTTATATTTTTCATAAAAAATAAGAATCGGGGGAGAGAGTTTGCAGAAGATTATTACACAGAAAGACAGTTACAGGGTGGTCAGGACAACCAGAGACTCTTAGTACACACAGGACCCTGACAAGAATATTGTATAAAATAACCCTTAATAATTCAAAACTAACACATTTCAGTAGGGTGGTTGCGCATGCATGCTTTTCTCCACCAAGACCTGCACTGCATACCAGCTACAGAGATTTATGGTTTATTGTCTAACTGAAGAGTTTTACTCTATAGTCTCTCACCACGAGAGAGATGGAAAGCAAGATTATTTCATTATACGCAAAAAATACTGTAGCTGCTATTTATCTCCACTCTGCATGTGTTCTTTCACTTATTTGTTGGCTTCTGCAGGAAGCATAGTTTTCAATTCCAATGGGAAAAGGATCACCTTTTCTTTTTCCTTGTTTGTACGTTGTCTACAGAGCTATGCTTTGATAGCAGAGGACTTGATATATTTATGGTTATTTCCTTTCTTTTTTTTTTAAGAAACATCACAGAAAGGATAAAGGATGAGATCTCAAAACGATAGTGTGATGTGCTAATGAAAGATAGCACCTCCATTGCATGCTAAACTGAGAGTTGGAGTCTTTGAAGCTACACACTGAAGTACTGGAATATGGCTTCAAGTTTATACTAAAAAACCAAACCGTCCTGAATTATTGTACAGTTAAGTCATCACCAAGTTAACTTTAGAATCATAGAATCATAGAAACATTAAGGTTGGAAAAGACCTCTAAGATCATCGAGTCCAACCGTCAACCCAACACCACCATGCCCACTAAACCATGTTCCTAAGCGCCTCATCTACATGTCTTTTAAATACCTCCAGGGATGGGGACTCCACCACTTCCCTGGGCAGCCTGTTCCAATGTTTAACCACTCTTGCAGTAAAGAAATTTTTCCTTACATCCAATCTAAACCTCCCCTGGTACAACTTGAGGCCATTTCCTCTCGTCCTATCGCTAGTTACTTGGGAGAAGAGACCGACACCCACCTCACTACAACCTCCTTTCAGGTAGTTGTACAGAGCGATGAGGTCTCCCCTCAGCCTCCTCTTCTCCAGGCTAAACAACCCCAGTTCCCTCAGCCGCTCCTCATAAGACTTGTTCTCCAGACCCTTCACCAGCTTCGTTGCCCTTCTCTGGACACGCTCTAGCACCTCAACGTCCTTCTTGTAGTGAGGGGCCCAAAACTGAACACAGTATTCAAGGTGCGGAACTTTAGGTACTAAAAACTCAAAGATATATTTTCTGATTTATACAGTAAACCAAATGTATTTGCTTGAATAAAAACAGCAAGAAAACACAAGGAACCTAAGCTATCTCACCGCTCTCATTCACAGAACTCGTATTTTATCCACTCAGTCCAAGGTACTCAAGGTGCACTGCCACCATCAGATCAATCCAACAACCACAGGGGCTGCCACGGAGAGACTGACTGCCCCTTCTGTTTCTTCATCTTCCTTTGTGGCAGCAGCAGTTTTTGTGCAGCCATGCAGTGAACTGAACTGGAATGAAGATGCATGAAAACTGTCCCTCAGAAACAACTAACCAACCAGCCAGCCAACCTACCTGCATGGCCACAAGAAGGCCAGCGCTGGGACTGGGGAAGCAGGAGCAACGAGGAACTGTGGGTGGCGGGTGAGACCTCTCCTTGTAGTTGGTGTCTTCTCTTGCCTCAGATCCAGAGTCTCATGGTGACAAGAGGGAATACCAGGGAATGAGTTGTGGTGAGGAAAGATGCAGGGAGCATCTCCAGTGATTTGGACCAAAAGGAGGACCAGATGTTCAAGTGATGTAAATCAACATAGTTCTTTTCAAAGAAGTGAAGTGCTTCATAATAACTAGAGGTTCAGGTTAAATTTTCACTGCTCAGATCCACCAGCCTGACCCAGACAAGGGGTAAATTTCAGAACGGTTTATTAGTAAATTGAAATAAATCACTGGTTATCAATTCATACGTAGCTAACAGATGGCTGCATAATTTATCTTAATCTCAGCTGCATAATTTATCTTAATCTCAATGTATATAAATTTCTTTGCTGTAATGATTGCTTTGTCTGTTAAAGCTGTAATGTATTTGGAACAAAGATGTTTTTATAACCTGGATATGCAGAAAGCTACACATACTTTGGCATTTGAAATATTTTTAAATCAGCAACTCTGATGTGAAAAATAAAAATGCATTAGAATATATTAAAAGAGGCTCTGTCTTCTGCATGCAAACTCAGTGTAAGAAACCTCTTCTGAATACTGAGTTTATCCCAGCTACACATAACATCACTGGTTTTGGACTTGGGAATACTGAGGAAGTTAAATAGGTCACCAAATGCTGTTATTTTCTACATTAGTCCTGTAACTCAAGAATACTTTGTCCTCAAGAGAATTGATCAAAATAGAAAATTACAAAATCAGAGAAAATAGCCTCCTGAGACTACAGTATGAATTAATAATGTCCTTGTTGTATCAAATGTCTGTGAGATGGTCTGATTTTATATCAGCACCTCTTAAGACTGCTTTAAATAAGTAAACACCAGAGAAGATTAATATACAAGATAAAATAAAAATATTAATTAAAAACATAAGGTGAAACATTATTTATGAACTTTCTTAAACTTAAGGCAACAGCGATTATGAGCATCTGACATAAATTATGCATGCAACATCACACAGTCAATCTGAAACTGTAATATGTAAAAGTGCATCTAGAAACAGCTTGAAAGAGCCTCTCTGTGTGAATAAACTTTATACATCGGCATGCCTTCTGGTTAGGAGCCAAAAGTCATAGGTTGGAAGAATAATTCAATTTCATCGTCTAAGAACTGGTGCTACTTAGTCAGCTTTCTCCGATTAGGTGAAAAAGAAAACCCAACAGAATATAACAGTTATAGTCAGTAATAATGAATATAAATTGAAACTCAGCTAAGTGTTTAGTGGTTAAACTAAAGTACAACAGTGGAGTAGAAGAACCTTCTGATGTACAGGAACTGGTAGATAAAAACCTTTGTTTGTTTGGGGTTTTTTTTGCATTCACACTTATCATTAAGGAAAGAGAGGACTATCTTGAATTAAAGTTCAGAAAATCTGTCAAAGTGAGTGCTTTTCCCAGAAGCACAAAAAGCTGCACAACTGAACACCACAAAATATTACAGAAAACAAGATCTCAGTAGTATTAAGAAAAGGCTGCAACAATGAGAACAGGATATTCTCTTTTGGCTTTCTACGGTGCAATGAGCACCAGATATCCTCAAAGACTGATCTTATAAGGCTAACTCCCACAATCTCCCTATGCCACAGAAAATCCCTAAATAATTAGATAGGGTTTGATAGTCTTTGTACTGAATTTCCATGATGACAATGGAATTTGAATTCGTTCTTAAAAAGGAGAATTCCGTTAAGTGTTATGCAGAAATGGATTTAAATATGTACTTATGAATTTGCCATGGACAATAACCATGCAATGAGTTATACACAAGAAAAAGCTTGTTAGTATTCTCTCTGAGTCACACAGAACAATTCTTATTTTTATCCATGATAGTGTTTTCAGGACAGCTTTTTCACCTTTCGTCATGAAGGATAATTGTCTTTCCAGACAGGAAAGATATATGAAATTCATTCAACATTTAACACCATATCTCATATAAATATTAGGAAGAATAGGAAACAGGACAACTTTATATACAGCTGCACAAATGTTGCAAGGCAGTCGTGGCAGGCCCAAGACAAAAATATAGGATGCAAAGGTTCTAACAGGCTATAATTCAAAGACGCTGAGCTCTGCCTGCTAGCCAGTTTTATTAGCCCTCCTGACAACAGCAACAAGGGCTACCAAAGACATAATATTTATAGAAAAACATCACCTTGGAATGGATACAAGCATAACCCTGACAAAGACACAGAAGCTATATAAAGATTAGTAGTCATTAAGGGGATAAAGGTGTGTATACAGTGAATAAAATTAAAATAAGTGTATGGAAAACGAAACATGATATTAAACAGAGCGTCAAAATGTGACAAACTGATGAGAATAAACTATGGATAAAGAATAATAAAGAAAACACAAGCTGAAAAGAAATATTTAGAACATCTAGAAATGCTGAAAGGTAAAAGATTTGAAGAAGACAATGTTCCTATAACCATAGTTTGTCTGCACAGTGTGATGTGGCGAGAGGATTTACCTTTCTTTTGTTAACATGGGCCAAAAAACTAGAACAAGATTAGTATGTAAAGGACAGATATTGAAACGGAGAAAATACTGCGGTTTGAAACTGCTGTGACCATAAGAGCTATTATGATTCTTTTAAAGACATTCTTGGAAGCCAAAGTTGTGCCCCATAAAACAGCAGCCCAGCATGTGCTTCACCCTCTGCATCACCTAACTGAATTGCAGGCAGCAGTGCCAAAAGAAGACAAACTTCACAAGATTTCATGGAAGGCAAAGAGCAGAACAAGATAAGACCTTTATGAATGCAGTTTCTATATCTCATCGCTGACTAAGTGGCATTTCTCTAGTGAGTACTTTCTGAGTATGTACTTTCTGAGGTTGTACAGGGGAAATCATTATCTTTCCCACCACATTTTCATAATTGTCTTTAAGACTTTTTTTTCCATGATATACTTATCCTTCCATGTCTGGCAGTTATCACAGATCACAAAACTTAGATAATATGTTTTGTCCCTTCTTTTCACCTGATAGCTTTTTAAACAAGAAGACACACGAGGTCAAGAACGATATTGAATAATGCCGTACAGCTTTGCAATCTTGAACACATTAGATTAGAAAGTAGTATGCCATGCCAAATAAAAGTTGGCTTATTCAGTAACCACAGGGAGCCTACTTAGGACCTAACTTTGTTTAAAAGCTTTTTCTCTCAAAGGGAAACTAAAAATCAGGGAATTAAAAATGCTATTTCTGAGAAGTTTCTCAAACATAACTTCAATATATGCTTAATCAAACATCATTTTTGTTTTCAGGCATCTGAGATATTGAGGTTGGCTATTTCAACAGTTGCAAAAATTATTTTATAATTCTTTTTGGGATCCCATTCTCTTTGTGCAGGTACTTTTTAAGTCAACTACTCATCTCATACACACTTTATTTTTTAATATTCTTTACAGAAGAAAGAATTGAAGCTTCAGCAAGAAAACCTTTCCTACACATAAACCTTTTTAGCTAAGAAAACAATATAATTTTGTTGGTTGTACAAAACATTAATTATATTTACCACAACTCTTGGTCCTTGTGCCACCTTCAAATTTCTAGTGCATAGTTAATTTACTTAAAACTTGTTGCATGGTGCAATGGAAAAGTGTATACGTTTGTAAGTGGTGAAAACCATTATAAATCCTGCTCTTTCAAACAATAGAGACCCCAACATGCAAGATAGAAAATAGTATCTGTGATTCAGCTTTTTGCTGAAGTGCAAACACTCTGGCAGTTAAAGACTGTTCATAAATGAAGACTACACCCAGAATGCCCTGAGTGTTCTCCATGCGTACACTGTGCCCCCAACCCATTTTTTCCAGAAATAAGCTTAATTCCACAAAGATTAAAAAAACAAACAAACAAACAAGCAGCCTTCTATGTAAAATAATAAGCATGCCTTAAATAAATATCTAATGAGAGACCTCTGTTCTGTGACTGGTAGTGTTAAATTTTCTATTTCAACACATGAAAAGATCATTTATTTTCACTTTTTTTTTTATTCTGGAACACTTAGAACATTGGTAATAGCTGAGAAATGATGACAAATTAGATGAGAGCAAAACCACCCATAGCTGAGAGTTGCAAACTTTGTTTGCAGTAGTTTCAGTTTCTCTAGTTTTCAGTAGAGCTCATTAGATTGCTAATTAACATAGAGCAATGGGTAAAGAGCACCAGAAGTTACTTGTTTTCCAAGGTGTTGGCTAAAACATTCCCAGCTCCTAGAACAACTAAAAAGCTGGGTTCAATAGCAGTCCTAAGTGTATAAAACAGGAAGAAGGCAAAACTGAGGAACTTGAATTCAAAATCCAAATTCTCAAGTCCCCGCTCATCTTCCATCTAAGTCCAAAGAAATCAAATTAAATAGGTCACTGGTGAATATTCCCCAGGCACCTGAGTTTCTGTCTATGTTTACTCTACTCTGAGCATCACCCTGCCTATCAATGACCTTTAAAAAATAGTTATGAGGAGTACAATCTAGAAGGCTCATTTTATGTCACCTATGTTAGGCTCAAAATCTTGTTATTGCCAAAAGGCAGCCAAGAATTAGTTGGTGGCCAAAGTAAAATCTTAATACGCTAATGAAAATACAAGTTACTATAAGTCCAATTACAATAACACTAACATTCATATGTTAATGAAATGAAAATGAAAATACAAGTTACTATAAGTCCAATTACAATAACACTAGCATTCATATGCCAAATTAATACAGGAAAGTCTCATTAATAATACCTTCAAAATTGTTATACAAAAAATCTTAGGAACACTTACCCCTTTCCTCTGATGTTATGACCAGCTCCTGAAACCCCTCTGGGTGCAGGCAGTACTGAAGAAATCTCCAAGTATTGCTACACACAGAACATTTAGGTCCACTCAGGGCTACAGCAACACCTCCGATTTCAACTTAGATTTCACTAAAAGTTGGCGCAACTTAAGTTCCTATATAACTGTAATACTTCATCCGGAACTCTGCAGCTGCTAAGTCAGTCAGTACTTTTTAAATCCTTCCCTTCCCTCTTCTAAAAGATAGAGTAGAGTACAAGCAATAATATTTTCAATAACAAATCACTCAGCATATTGTTGTGTTTTACTGTAATCCCCAGCTTTGACCTCACTCTTTCTGAGTGGTCATACAGCTTTTCTGTTATCTCAGGAGTGAACCTTCTCTCACCAACATGATAGATTTCATAGCTCATTTTCTGCCCCAATGGTAGTGTTCACTAGGAGCTAAGAAATATGTTCAAATTCAATTACTTGATGATGATCTAATTACACAGACATCAAAACACAAACAAGATCTAAATATAATTTTGAAAAAAAAGTCATAATATAACTGGGTTGTTCCCACTTGCATCAACTAAAAAAAATGAAATCAGCTAAATTCACAGCATTTTTGCTGTTTATTTTTAGGGTCATTTGAATTGTACAAAGACAATGAACCCATCTCCTATACATACTGCACTGATTAGACAGAGTTAAATATCATGTCTCACTCCTGAAAGTTACAGATCATATGCAACTAGTTGAGTTAATTGAGGAAAAATACAGAACTTATCAACCTTTCTGAACCCCAGGAATTCTACCTAAATTGAAGTTCAAAAAACATGTGAAACTGATCTTTCATTTCAGTAAAGACAGGAATGAATCCAGCTTGCTAATGCAACATTATAAAGTTCTGACTCATTATGCTAACAGAGAACATCTGATTTTGTCCCTTACTGGCTGCCCAAGAGCCATATTATAAAAGTTCAAAGCTTGCAAAAATCCCTAAGTTAATTTTGGCTATGTACCTGCTCCACCCACTTCTAAACCACATCTGTGTAAAGCACAAGCCAGGAGAGAAGAAATAGATGATGTGGTGTTTGAAGCATAACCTTAACTTATGCAGAAATGTCTATGCAAAGTCAAACAACTTTATAGAT
The DNA here is from genome assembly GCF_965638725.1 of Aptenodytes patagonicus. Taxonomy (NCBI): domain Eukaryota; kingdom Metazoa; phylum Chordata; class Aves; order Sphenisciformes; family Spheniscidae; genus Aptenodytes; species Aptenodytes patagonicus. The sequence goes on along the minus strand of NC_134949.1, from coordinate 117,940,570 downwards.
ATCTTTTGTTACCCAAAACAGCAATGTTGCCCAACTCACAGCTCCCCAAACGTAGTAAGAACAATTAAGTATCCTGGAAGGACTAGAATGCCATCACCATGGAAGGCACAAGTTGTCTCTCAGGTATTGTTTCCACTTGTCTCTCAGGTGTTGTTTCCACATGTGTATAACTGTTTCTAGGAAGTCTTCCCTGTTATGTCTAGACTTTTCCATTTTTCAGAAAGCTCCTAAAAATATATTTTGTGATTAGACCATTATTTTTGGTAAATTAATACAAATTCAGCATTAAAAAAATTCTTGAACCTCTCAATACTTTGGTAGCTGCACATTGATCTTATGCAGTGTGATGGAATGATTAACTGACTTATCATCCCATATTATTTCCTAGATGTACTTTATTTATTAATAATAGGGTTTGTTATCAGCACAATATCAGATCCTATGTTCAATAAATCTATTCAAAACTGAAAGGCAAATTCTTGGATACTGAGCCAGTCACTCAATCTATAAATGAGTAGGATCAAGTGAGGGTTTGGAGAATGACATCTTTTTTTCTATTATACACATGGAAGTTATACTGTGAAGATATACAAAATGCTTCCTCTTTCCCAAATTTGCCTTTTATAGATTACTGAAAGAATGCACAAGCAAGCCTATGTAGTTGACAGAACCATTACTACTTTAAAGAGAAATATCTTATGCCTGTAACAGTAACAGCAGGAAGGGGCTACCAGTCTGTTTACTCTAGCTACAAAGTTGGCACCAACTTCACAGGTAGTTTATATACAGAGCACCTGTGATTTGTAGCTAAAATGGGCTGTTTGTAGGCCATGGTCATACTAAAGGGAAATATTTCACAGTGACCTCAGGATAGAGGATTGCCCTCTGTGAGGATTAGACCTATTACTGTGTCTAGCATACTGAATCACTGAACTGGTTAAAGATATGAAGATTGTTTGGAAACAGAGTAAGCAGAAGTCCTCTATCAAGGTCAACATTGTTCATGAGAAAAACATCATTTGACCCTACCAGCAAAATCTGAAATGCCTGTTCCTGCTTTTCTTGTCAAAGCAGTAGGCAACCGTCCTTGTCATTAACCACACCAGTCCTAGTAATTGCCATATAAAAGACCAGCTTTGGGACCCAGAACTCTAGTCCAGCTCTTGTATTGATTGAGAACTACAGTCACAGGAATGAGAGATCCTGAAACCACAAAGCACAAGATGTTTGAACCCTTTACTCTTTTGGTTTTGAAGCTATAATCTATCACATTGTGATTCGGCATTCAGCTTCATTCGTTTTTAAAAAATGGTGTCATAAAGAGTTTGCTATATCCTGAATCCAAAAAGAGTGCAATCCAATTTAAGAAGCACCTCAGACTTTAAAAAGGTAATATTCAGAGTTACTGCTAGAAGAACCACTTTGTCTAATTAAGACTTAGGAGGAAGTGTAAAATAAAAATGGGTAGAGTTGGGTAAGAGTAAAGTAGGGTTACTGACTTTTAAAGACTGAAGTGTGATAATAGTGACATTTTAGTTAAATAAAATCATCTGAGCTCCCTGTACTTGTTCAGTTCCCTACAACATATTTGAAAGCTCTCAGTACTCCCTTTGTCAGACTGAAGTCAGAACGGATGACTCACATCCTGCACTGGGAACACTGTTTAGTATAAAACAGGCTATCTTCACTAGTGAGGTGTAAAGGTTTTTCTCCTTTAATCTTTTCATGTAAGATTAACTCAAATGATACTTACCAGCTTTAATGACCTGAAACCCACATCCTATACTAGTATGAGGTTCTGATAAGATGATTCCATCGTACACACATAGCTCATTAATTATAATTCGTCTTCAGTCTTTGCCTTGATTTGGCCATAATATTGTTTTAGTCTACACATTCCTGTGATGATCTAGTAGTTTTAAGCTCATGTTAAAATGAGCTTAATGTTAAAATGTTAAAATGTTCCTTTTATCTTTTTTTTTTATTTTTTTTTTTTCTTATTACTCTGTAATAAAGCACATAAACCAATTCAAATTTCCAATTCCCAGTGTGGGACCACAGTTCTGAGGACTAAGGTGAATTAGGTGAGTTATCTGATTGCCACTTGGTCTTCTTCCTAAATTAAACCCACTATTCCTCACAGCTGGGTTTTAGATGATTACACATTCAGACTGCTGCCAGGTTGAGCTCTAAACATTGCAAGGTGATGAATGCCCTCAGCTCCTACTTCCCACCTCTTCTGCTGCAAAATGCAGAAATATCAATTCTATTCAACAACAACAACAACAAAAGCTTGAAGAAAATTTGTTTACATTTAGGAAGGAATGGGAGGAGGAGAAGGACCAAGTCCCATCCCAGACTAATTGGTATCACAAAGAAGAGTACTCTCACAGTGTGCTGAAGACCTAGGTTCAAGACCCTTAACTGCTTCAAACAGAGCTCTTCTCATTCAGACTCTCACTTACAATGAATATATTAAATAGCTCAAATAGGCCAGGAGGAGGGAGAGAGATGAACAGGCAGATGGGTGGATTCAGAGGTCTGGTGACAGGGCACTCATTATTTTTTGACCAATTCCATTGCAAAGGCTCCTTATTTCAAGCACACTTTTTTGCAACAGTGCAAGTACCACCATCCAGCCACTGACATCCTGCTGCCAGGTGGCTGAAGAGGGGTGGGCATGTGCTATCAGGCCTGAAGAGCTGGCTTTTCTACATGGTCATGTTAGACTATTAACCTCATGGTGGTGTTACTGTTTTTAAGTCTTTTATGTCTCCTGTGTGAGTCATGGCAGGGCCCCGAAAGTCTGACCCAAAAATGTCACGCTACAGCTACTGGCACTGCGGTACTACAGGCAATGTCCAGGAGAGCCTGGCTCCTGCTCCCATCTGTGCAACCCATGGAGGGGATCACGGGACTTGCATGCAGGTTCTGTGGCAGAGAGATGGGGTCACACAGCTCCTTCTCATATAAACTCATATTATCTGTGAGAGGGGAAGCATTAGGGAATGCATGCAGAAGGCCAAGACTTGACCTGTAGCTACACTAGCAAGATAACAACATGAGAAATTGCAAGGCATTACAGAGAGCAAAGAGGAGTGCAGCAGCTGGCCAACCTTGACCAGTGACTACACTAACAAGACAGCAACACAAGAAATGGCAGAAATGGGAAACATTACAGCTAGCAAAGTGGTGTGGTAGCTTCACAGAGTTGCTGACCCAAGGCAGTAATTGCCAGGGCAACCATGCCACACATACTGAATAAGGGTGTAAAAATAGAATAAACAGGGGATGAGGTGTTTATTTGGGAAGGCAAGAGGATGTTAAAGAGCAAGAACTTGGGAAAAGAAAAAGAGGAAAAAGGAATTTAAGGCGTAGCAAACCATGTGATTTGGACTGTCCAGGGAATGTCAGGCAGCCTGATGCCTAATTAACACAGTGAAGCAGGACAATGAACCCCTTGTGACTGTAAATACATCTGATGTACAACCCCAGGGGGTGGAGGGGTGTGGGTGCTTTCCCTAGTGTCAACAAGGGCACACCTGGTAGGGATGGATTGACCTCCCTAATCAACTTCTCTATGAGTGATGATAGCTAACAGTGCAGGGGAGGGCATCTTCACATCCACAGAAAATTTACTGGTGAGATAAGGAAATAAAATACAAATGTGAAGAAAAGGGAAGGTGGAGGTGTGGAAGATATGGGTTTTAAGACTTATACACATCACTCCAAAGGGTATTGATCTAGCCATAATCCTCAGTAATAACTATAGAAACTTAAAGGAAGTAAGCTAAGCAAGTTTAAGTTAACAAATAAATAACAAAGATTAATTCTTAACAGGATTTCAATATTTCCCACTCTTCACCATTCACCTCTGAAATCCCAGGAAGATTCAAAAATCACTACAGAAGGTTAATATAGAATTGTATAATCAATCATCCTATATCCACAATTGTCATCAAACAACCTTCAACTTCTCAAATGTAGTGCTAGCTCCTGGAATGACAGTATTTCCTGAGGAATCAGTGGCATAATACAGCCCCTTTCTAAGCTAAAATGTAATTTACTTTCCTGTCCATTGTCTATGCATTATTTTTTGTCTGGACAGATTTTAAGGGTAGTCCACATTAACGGCTAAATGACAAAGAAGAAAACATACTTATGACTTACTTATTTACAGTCTGATCTATAGCAAAAAAAAATAAGGAGAATATATAAAGACAGGTATAAGGACAGGGAAAGAAGGAAAAGAAATCTACTGTTTTAGAAAGACTCAGAGACATCAAAGAAGTACACTTTTACCAAGGTATTCTATAAAATAAAGAAACATCTTTTAATTTTATCTACTGAAATCCTAATGACATGTTAGATGGAAGTTTGAGTACTTTAGGCATATCCTAGGATCTCTAAAAATCAGTTCATTAACTTTTCTTACAAACAGAATATATGTTCATGATGCTTTAGGGAAACAGTTCTAGCTCTGAAGACTACTTTCCTTCGATGCAATACAGCCAGCCCAGAGCAGTATCAGATTAAAACCTGTGTGTGAACAACAATATAGAAATTTCCACAGGCAATTGTCAAAGGAAAAGAAGGACTGAATTACTCACAATATAAGTTTATGTTGTTATCTGATCTGTTAAATATGACTCAGTTTAAAAAGAACATGATTAACTTAATGCCTCAAGAAAAATACCCTATGCAGAAAGACCAAAAAAATGTGAGGAAATATGATAAAAGAGCTGGTGGAGCCTTTGTGAAGAAACCAGGGAAATGTCTGGCTGAAGGAAGAGGTAAGGATCAAGGGAGGGGCTGGAAGACAAAGTCAGGCTGCCTGGTTAGACAAGGTTAAATCCACTGGCAGCAGTGAGTAAATCAAAAGACAAAAGTTAAATTAAATGGCAGAGTGAGTTAATGAAATGGCAGCAATGAATTAAAAACAGGCCAAAACCCAAAAGGCAGCAATGGAAAAGTTAATCAAATGGCAACAGTGAGGTGAAAAGTGGCAGAGTTAATTAATGGCAGCAAAACTCAGACAGATAGTCAAATGGCAGGAAAAGATTAAAAACTGGCACTGCTTATCAACAGCAGATGACATGTAGACTGTGTGGAGAACCTAGAAGATAGCTTTTTTACAAATGCTGCAATATCCTTTTGTAGGAGGCTAGGAAGGGTCTTCCCTGGAGCCCAGCACAGCTTGGAGGAGCCAGAGAGCTGCAGCTCTGTGCCTGTTGGGGCTGTGCACCGCAGCCCACCCAGGAGATACGGTGCAAAGACAGCTCTGCTGTGGGGGCTTGGTGCTTATTCCCCTAGGGGACAGGAGGGGTGAGAGGGTGAACTCACTCTCCTGAGCACCGTTTTAGAAGGGACTGTAGTGCTGCAAGCAAGACCTGTCTCAGCCTACCTCATGAAGCTAGGCTGTGCTTATTTATACAGCACTTTATTGCTAACAGGAAAAGGACCATGAGTCTTCATGGGATATGCAGCAACCAAGGTTGTATTTGCTTCCAGGAGATTAGATTGATGTGTACCATACACTAACTGCATAAACCACTGTAATAGTATGCAAATAACAATTAAAGACAGGTTTAGTTAATTATTTATTTATTCGTTCATTCATTCAGTGGCCTGCATAGGACTAAACAACAGCTCAGAGTGGCCCCTTCCATATTTTGGCTGTAGCTGACTGCGTTCATAACCAGACAACTCTTTAGGGGAGGAAAAATAGCAGGAAATAGCATTTCTGATTTGGAAACAAGTTCTTTGAAAAACAGTGGCATATTCCTTATTTTTCCCTTATTTTTTAATCTGGTTACTAATGTATAGCCTTTCCATCTAGCCTGTGAGAACTTCATTTCTGTAAGAGCCATTGGTGAAAATTTTTGAAAGTCTGTTGAAAGGCCAAATACACTAAAGCTACTGTATCATTCCTATCAGCATGCTTTTGACTACAGTAAAAAAACACTAAGAGACTTGCGAGCAATGACTTACTCTACAAAAAGCACATTTGTTTTTCCCAGCCTGTTGAATTATTTATATTTCCATTCATTGGTTTTTATAGTTTCCACCAACTTGCTTGAAACCATGACAGTTGCAAAAGCAAAGCCAACAGAGCTATAGTTCACTAACAGTAGGTTGCAGTCAAGCAAAATATTATTACTCATCTCATGTTCTCCAACCTTTGTACTAAAAAGTGAGACAAAACATAGGGTGATTTTTTTGAAGAGGAAAACTCTAAGTAATGTATCAGCAAAATGCATTAACTGTCATCCTCTGTGACTAAATACGGGCTTCCTACACACCAAGAATTACAGAAAGCCAAAGATACAGAAGTGAACATGGGAAAAAGAGATCTGAATTTTCTGCCTAGTGAAGTCCCATGATGAATGGCTTGTTCCACTGCTAATGAAAATTAGCAGCTCCTTCTATGGAGAAACAAACCTACCAAAACCAGAAACAAAGATAGATACAGTGTACAGCTAAACATAAAAGTCAGCATCTCTAGTAAAATGAACCACTGAGACCAACATTGCCATCACAGATTGTGCCCTTCAGTACTTCCTATTCAAAGGTGTGAACCTCGTCTATAAAACCATCAGTTAATCAGTTCTTCGATACACACACTGCAGTGACCTTGTATATATCAAAGAAGCACATACTCATCTACCACAAAGAAGCTTGATAAAATCTGGTCTAATTATAACGAACATCGATAAAAACTATCCTCTTTCAAGGTGACACGTTTGAGAAGTGAGTGATCAGAGGAGACTGGAGTGGACAAGGGTCAGGGTCTGATCAGCTTCAGAACAGCTGGTAAAGACACACCTGTTAACTCTACACCAGAAAGGCTTCAGAAAACAACAGCAAATCTTACCAGGTCATAAAGATAGTAAAGATGAAAGTTTAAAAGGGGCATGATAATCACGTGTCTAATTTGTCTCTTCCAGGATTCAGGATATTATTGAACCACTGTTGTGTCAACAAGAATCTTTACATTAAATCTTGTTCCGAGATTAAGAGATGATAGACAGTGTTTTAAAGTTACAAGTTCATACAGACAATTATATTTGTACAACAGCACAGCTTGAGCTCCCCATCCTTTAACTAGCATATGCTAGAGCTACCACAAAGACAACAAAGTATGTCTTATTTTTTCTAAAATGTCTGTAACTTTAAAAAGAAAGCCATAAATTATAAGAGATTAGGTTGTAGAAATAGTACTTATTTTTTTTAACATGAGAAATTTCAGCTGTATTTTTTAGTTAAAAAAAAAAGTCAGAGCTATTCTGAAGAATTTGTTTACACACAAGCAAAAAAGTGGCATTTTGATTAAGTAAAATATCTGTAAAAATATCTGTATAATTAAAGTATCTATTATTTTCCTAAAAACAACATGTGTCTGCTGCAATACTGATCACTGTTCATTGAACAAGAAGGAAAATCCCTTAGATATTCCTGACAACTGTGCTCAAACTATTATGCTAATAAAAGTAAGACCTACACTTACAAGATGCGACTACATCACTTCTAGTTTTGTGCCAATGAAAATGAACTTGAAGCTAATTTTTCAACATTCAGAACCTTCAAGTAAGAGAGGAGGACTTGCTCACTTGGGTGCAGATGTTCCAGTGGAGCAAACTGCCAGAGCTACCCAACCGCGTGAGAACAATTTCAATAGCTGAGGACATGTCCTTTAGAGGTAAATACTGGAAAATACTAAGACAGTTTTGAAGACATAGCTTTCCCATGACATTTCACCATATTTGCATTAAGACAACACTTCAAAGCTTAGCAATGTTTCTTTTCGAAATAACTGCCATATGCAAAAGCCACATGTAAATGAAAAAAGCATTTACTGTTTGGCTGAGACTTGAGATCCACCACCTCTAGTGGAAACTAGGAAAGAAAATAAGCTGTTCTGAGTAAACTTTACCCTTGCATATCATCCAGAGCCCTTCTTCTGTTTTCTGCAGTGTTCACTATTGTTTGGTGTAAATTTATCTTGAATTGTAGATTGCATCTGAACCTCTGGGTAGTCTTTGTCCAGAGTGCCTGCCAGAGGGATGGTTGTGTGTAATGTGTGGATGCAAGGGGAAAACTGGAAGTACATTCCTGGTGAAGTTTGAGGGCTCAAAGGAAACAGCAAGTAGGAAGGGAGATGGAAAGACATAAAGCTTAGCCAAGACCTACTATTTAAGTAAACCAACTTAAATGCAATGAAAATTTCGGAAATGATCATAAGAGCCACTCCATGTGCAGACTTGAGAGCAGCAGACAGTAAAGCAGTGACAGAGAGTTAAGCTTTGTCTGATAATGATAACCTCATCCAGCAGGTAAGTCACAAGGAAAAAACACACAGCACGAGCCTGAAGAAGACAAAGCGGAGAAGTGTTTTACATTTATTGCATTTTCTCAGTCCCAAATTTACTATTTTTAGTGTACCAATAAATTCTCACCTTATCTACACACATTTACTATAAAACTTGTATATGCTAATGTTTATGAGTATAATGTAAAGTTTTCAAAAGCTCCACAAAAAGCCTATTTTAGTTCTGCTTGCTTTATACTACTCCAAGTAATAAAAATATTATTGCATCTATAATACTATATGTGATAGCAGCAGGGTGATCTTTTGAAAAAAAAAAAAAAAATATATTCAGGATTCTTTTATGTCCCATAAGTCTCTATGCAATAAACTAATAAATGTGTTTTGCTAAAGCTCAAAGCCTGATTGGTTCTAAGAGAAGATAATGAGATGTACCAGCTCATGTTCCCGAAAGTCAAAATTAGATTTTATGCAGGCATCCTCTTTGTTTTGAAGTCTAATACACTAACTACATTAAGGAGAAAATAAAGTCAGCCACAGACTTGTGTCAAAAGATGAAGGCTCTCTGAACTGTTAATTAGTGCCTGTAACTTGTAGTATTAATATTTATTACAGTAAAGTCTTTTTAGACATAGGTTTCATTAGTCTTGATTGTTTCAGCTTTGGGGGGGGCAGGCATTACGTTTTGTCCTATTTTTTCCTTCGACACAGCAGCTTGAAAATGCATGACATTGTTTCTCATACAAACTCATGAAGTGAACAATACAGTGAAATCAGTTTTCAGTATGAAGATGGCACTTAAACTCCAGTCTTGAACATTCAAACTTGCCTCATAGTACACTCACAAGCCTGAGATTATAATATACGGATTTTCATCTTGTCATTAACTGCAAGAACTTTGTTCCATTTATGCTAATGTGAGCTGGACATAACCCTTAAATGATTATTTTCACTTTCCTGTCTGTGAAATTGAGCTGATACCCACTCATTTTACATGCTTACTTGGAGAATGGAATAATAAAAATTTATCAGCACATTTGAAATGCTGAGAGTTTTCAACACATTTTTCCTATATATTATTTTTCATATACAAGAGGAGTAGGGCCAGAGTGTAATAGGAACACATAATAAAACATTATATTTTCCTCATTTTGCCTCTTCTAAAATTCTTCAGAAAAGAAAAAAAAAAATGCAAAAAGAAAAAGAAAAACCTATGTAACACAGTACAATGAAAGAAAATGCTGTTTAGTGTCAGTTAATAAAAAATATGGAATCTCTTCATAATTACATTATCTACATAAGCTAGAATCCTTAGTACATTTGCACTTTAGAAGAATGATATACGGTACTTAACTCAATGCTATTTTTCCATGAATATATGTGACTACTTCTCTCTTTCCTCCTTCAGAACACATCTAAAACCTCTCAAGTACAAATCATCAAAAAACAAACACAAAAAGAGAATATGTCTAGGAAAGACTGATGGCTGAAACTTTCTAGCATGACTTGCCGCAAAGAAACATGGGATTTCTAGGATGTGTGAATTCTAGTTGGTTATAGAAAAATTATGTGGGGGCAGTAGATAGAGGGTACTTTGGACAGAAAAACCTCCATGTTTAATTCTACTAGTTGGCAGCCTGCAGCTGATGTAACCATATCTCTCTCCATTGTTGTTCTACTGCAGATAAATAAATTATCATTGTAGCAGAGTCATGTACCCTTAACACTAGTTACAGAGTCTGTCTTTTTTGGTTCAATGAATATTTAGTTATACATAATACACAAGTAGAATTATAGGAGAGAAAACCACACAGACATGCATAGTAAGAAAATACACAAGCATGCAGAGTTGACCAAAGGACTACTGTATTGTCCTGGTTTTGGCAGGGATAGAGTTAATTTGCTTCCTAGTAGCTGGTACAGTGCTGTGTTTTGGATTTAGGATGAGAGCAATGTTGATAACACACCGATGTTTTAGTTGTTGCTGAGCAGTGCTTACACTAGTCAAGGAGTTTTCAGTTTCCCATACTCTACCGACTGAGAAGGCTGGAGGTGCACAAGAAGCTGGGAGGGGGCACAGCCAAACTGGCCACAGGGACATTCCATACCATGTGACGTCATGCTCAGTACATACACTGGGGAAAGCTGGCCGGGGGGGTGGTGACCGCTGCTCAGGGACTGCCTGAGCATCGTTCAACAGGTGGTGAGCAATTGCACTGTGCATCACTTGCTTTGTGTATTATTATTATTATTATTATTATTATTATTATTATTATTACATTATTATTATTGTTATTATTATTTTATTTCAATTATTAAACTGGTTTTGTCTTAACCCACGAGTTTTTCTCACTTCTGTTCTTCCAATTCTCTCCCCCATCCCACTGGTGGGGGGGGAGGAGGAGTGAGCGAGCGGCTGTGTGGTACTCAGTTGCCGACAGAGGTTAAACCACAACATGTATACACCTGCACCCTTTTTGCATCATGCTGGAGAAGGGTGCAGCTCACAGAGGCAGCCCAGAGCCTCTGCTGCTTGTGCAGCAGTTTATGAGCTCATTTTCTAGACCTCCTGGGAACAACTTCTGGGATTTTTTGAGGACTCTGGGAACACTTGAAGACCTCCAAGGTGCCTGCCTTTGCTGGGAGAGGATAGCTACAGAAAGCTGTGACCACTGGTGAGCTCCAGCAGCAGATGAGACTGCTGAGAACTGTCTGTGTGCTCAGCAGTGGTGGTGACGCCCTGCAGGGCATGGTCCCAGCACCCCTTGGAGCAGCAGCTGCTCCCACTACCCCAGCTACCCAGCATGCCAGAGACCTTGGCTCAGCTGAGTTCCCGAGAGAGGATGCAGCTCTCTAGGTTTAGGACTGCAGGAAGTGCATGGGGATATAACTGGAGTGAATCCAGCAAAATGCCACTAAGGTGATTAAGAGATCAGAACATCTGATATACGAGGGGATGCTGGGACATTTGGGACTGTTCAGCCTGCAGCAGAACAGTACTCAAGGGGGATTTTATTAGTGTGAGGGTGGTCGAACACTAGAACAGGTTGTCCAGAGATGTTTTTGAGTCTCCAAGGATGGACACAGTCCTGGGCAACATTCTCTGGCTGACCCTGCTCTGAGCAGGGGGTTGGACCAGGTGATCTCCAGAGGTACTTTCCTGCCTCAGCTACTCTGATTGTAAGAGACTTATAGAGTTTCCATTTTACCAAACTTTGGTCTGTTCTAGCACGCATATGAAACTCCTGTTGCCATCAGTCATAGCGATTATTTGTGTGTTTCTCTTCAGTCATGAAAGTACGAAATGACGAAATTCATTATGAAATAATGAGAAAGCTATGTGAAAGCCACCCAGAGTGGTATTTTCATGGAATGATACTAATCTGTATGGCATGAGGTGTGGGATAAGGGGTTTTGCAAGTCCAAGGCCTGCTGAGCTAGTGTTGGGCCTGAGTTTATTTCAGTAAACATCCATACTGTCTGTCTGAGGTAGGTCCTGGAGCAAACGACCTGTTAACTTTGCCCAGGTTTCCTCCGGGTGGTAGGTAATTTGTTCCAGAAGTAAGTCCTGTAGCGAGCAAGTGTGAATGAAGCACAGATGATGTGGGGAACAAGAACCTTGACAGAAATATGGAGCAAGGTAAATTGACAGTATGGACACACTCTCTCACAGAAAGTAGATTGCTGAAATGGATGTACAGAGGCAGCTAAGCCACTTACAGTTCACATGGTCCAAAAAGGCTTACATATGCCAGTATGATTTCAGACAGTTCAAACTACCACAAGGAAGATTTGAAGAATGAAGTTCTATCCATCACTTGTAGCATAACTAAATTGCTGTAAAGACCAGTGGCTACTCCTTTGGGACTCACAGATTAGAAACAAAGTGCAGCAACCCAAACCCATGCCGGGAAGGAAGCACCCTTGCTGTACAAGATACTCTGCCATAGTTAACACCAGGGTACTGTTCACACAGTGAGCTCTAGTATAGAGATTTCGTGGCAAGAAGTAAACAGTGTGATCAGTTAGAGGCACAGAAGCAGAACAAATCATAGCTCAGCTTGTGCCTGTGGGGGAAGCTAGTTACCTAAGATGTCAAGTAGGCAAACAGCTCAAGGCAGTGAAGGCAAGAAAGAATGTGTAAAAATAAAAAAGGTGGTGTTACTATCATTTTAAGAGTCATGAATTCAAATCTTACACCATTTTAATATAGGCTAATATATTACTTTCTATATTACATAGATAACTCCATTACCACATTTTGAAAACTCTAACCATGTTTTTTTTATGTTAATCAGGTAACACAGATCACAATATAACTTTTTTAGGAATTAACCTACTCTTGGGGTAATATATTCAGTAACTCCTTCATTCACCAAAGTTTATGATTCAGCACTGTTTGGCCTGTAAACTCTTACATTGTGCTATTTCACATCTCTTTAGAAGCATGCCCCTGCCCACACTGTCACGCAGAAAATGCATCGATTCTTTAGCCCTCCTCTCAGCTGCGTTCCTTGATAATTCATGGGTTTGCTACAGAAAATAGTCCTCTTCTCCCCTCATTTCTCCTTATTCTTCATTTTAACTTTTCCCCCTGATATTAATGATCTTCTGCCATTTAATCCATTTAATTTTGTTTTCAACTTCACCGTCTATCATTAACCCAGCTTTACAGATTGCTTTATGTCTTTCTAGATCATCTCCGTTATTATTACTGTCTTTTGCTTTTTTGACACCTTTGTGTCTTCACTTATTTCTCCAGCACTTTCTAGTTTACATCCAGATTATATTTTGTGTTTTCTACAAAAAAATATAAGCAGTCTTAACTTTGAGCTGGTCATTTTCATTGAAACTTTCCTTTTAGCCTATTTTAATGTATTTTATTCTTTTCTACTCGGAGTCTCATTTTCCTCCATGGTAGTATCATGTTTACCCAAGAAAAATGGGCAGTTAAATATCACAATATCTAACGTGGGTGTTGCAGAGAAATAAACTATTGAGTATGTTGATCATGTAAGTACCGAAATGCCACATCGTTCATAAGATCACCCAGTGAAAACTGGCACAATCTGGACTTTAAATTTTATTATATTAGAATTGGATTTATACTAGTAGCTCAAATTACTGGTAAGCAAAATGTTGAGAGATTTCTTTCAAGAAAACAGACATGTATAGGTGCAAACCTTAGTAATTAAGTGTTCATCATAATTTTTTTTATAAATTCAGATTCTAGGCAACATACTCGCTTAAAATTAGATCAAGAAATTTGCACAATTTTTGTTACTTTTAATATACACAGTTAAGCTCTTCTTGAGCTCAAGTGGAAATCTTAATATATTTTTGTCCTTTTCAAAAAATTTTACTTTTGTTATAGAATTTAGAAAACCAGATCCATATGATCAAAATGAACATGTAAAATTAACAATATTTTTTTTCATAGTCAGAGAAAATAAATAATTATAAATTAGCTACATAACTTTTTACGCTTTACCTTCAGTAAATAATTTTGCCAATCAAAATGAAAATAGATTTTCACAAGTAGGACTAACACAAGATACAATATGTGTATTAATATTTATCATTATTGATGGAATTCAATAAGACCATTTGATAGATGATGGGAAAATGTGAACTCGAGTTCAAACAAAGTTTGCCCCTGAAAGGGAAAAAACTGAAATGACCTATTTTGATTGTGCCATGAACACAGCCAGGTGCTTACGTGATTCTGGAGGTTTACCAAAAGACTCACTAGAATACCATTAATGCAGTTAGTAGGAGACTATTTACCGTAGCGAAGCCTTCAGTGATCACTTGCTGCTTCTCTGTTAGGAACAGTAAATATATTTGATAGTCCCTATTCTATTAAAACATCTGTTTTTGTATTTAATTTATAATAGAGTTGTGTTGTGATCTGGCTTCCCCTGGCAAATATTAAGAGCAGTTCCTGAAGTTTAGGTGGCAAAATATGATCTACACTCATTGAAAATATACTGAAAACTTTAGGAAGAATTTCAAGTTTACAAGAGGATGTGTCTGTTTCAGATACTAGTAATGTCACCACAAAAATCAATCTTAAGTAATGCCATGCTACTGTGCTGACTGTATTCCTGAATATTTTTACTCATTCCTATGCATGCTAATTTACCCAAGCCCTTCACAGAAGGTTGTGAGTGATTAAGAGGGCAGCACTGAGACTATCATACAATAGCCTCAGAACATTTTGTTAATATTTTGTCAAATACATCATCATCCTTATCTTTACCATTTTCCCTTATCTTTTCCACACTATGTGTGCAGGTCATTACTTTTACTATTTGTATCACACTCTGATTGTTATTCAGTCTTTGACATTTTTGCTACATGGAATTAGATAACTATCATACTGTTTCAGACTTGTCTGGTTTTTCCTTCTGAAATTCTTGTATCACAGTTGCATTAAGAATGTAATTAAGTAACATGTCAACATGTTGGCCCTTATGCATTATTCATCATTTGTCAAGGTATGATACATCATAATGGCCTAGTGGGAGCTTTCAAACCACTTCATTTGATCAGCTTAATCAATTTGCTGCTGTAGATTAATGTCTCTGTTAGTGAAAAGCATGCAATTGAAAAGTATATCAAGTTTTACTCCAAATTCCCTGTTATTTTAAATTTCCATATGGACTGATATACGTGTGCATGTATATCTGTATAAGTAAGTGCATAACCACAGCAGGAATCAAACAGGACTTTTGAAAATTTAACAGTACTGATTTGGGAGGAAAAAGAGAAACAACTGAGTATGTCTTAATTTCACACCAGTCTCCCTTTGCCTAACATGCCAGGATCCCTTTCTGAAGTGTTACCATGGCGTACCACCCTATTCTGGCATATTGTGACTATTACTTGTGTGTAATGCTCATGTACACACATATCATTTACACAGCTGGTGTAGGCAAGATGAAGATTCAGTGCTGCTAGTGTACAAGGAACAGCATATTGACATTGTTGTATTGCTATTCTTAATGAAAAAGGTTAAAAAGACAATTGCTTAAAGTATTTCTGTAACAATCTGATATCAGCAATATGCAATTACCAGTTGTATGAGTTCCCTCTATATTATCTGAAACCATAAAGTCCTCTTTAACAGAAGAATCTGAGATATCCTTCTTGAATTATTTTTTCCTCCTGCTCTTTGGCACTTTAGCTCCTGTCCTCCTTGTAGGGTTAGTACTTTGTACAGAGTTCCATCTTTTGTTTCTAGTATTTGGTGTGGTGTGTTTAAAACTTACAGAATGATGTAGCCTGCAGTAAAGACATGCATTTGATAAGTGAGAGCTTATTAGGGTCTCTAGAATCCAGATTTGCACATCACTGAGGCTTTAAACTTGCTAAGCATTTGTTCTGAACAGTCTTCATCCTGATCTGTTCAAAGCCAAGAAAAAAGGGATTAATTAACAAATTACGTTTTAAAGAGAAAGGAAAATATCTTCTGTGAGATTGAATAACAACATATACAGCAATAGAAATAAACTTCTATTTTCCCATGAGAATGCTGTATATATAGTGCTACTTAGGTAAAGGCAGGGTAAATGGGTACTTTTCTGTATTTAGTATTGTAAAAAACAGGACTCTTCATTAACATGAAAATATTAAAAATAGATATCTCCTTGAAATAACATCTACAGCAGTTTTCTGACAAGTTGAGCAGAGTGTTCCCAGAAAAACAAAACCAAAACCTTCTTCCATGACATCCCTTACAGCATCCTTGTGTGTGTCTGTGTGATTGAACGTGATGGCTATCTTATGTACAAATTGTTCTAGACACACACCTGATGGACTTGGCAATACGCAGCAAAGAAAGATGGCCAGCAAATGTCTCCAGAGAACTGGAAGGATCTAATTCTAAACTCTGTGAACAAAGCAAGGTCCTTATTGTTATGAAAGCACAAATGAAGAGTAAGATTACCTACCTAGTGTGAGCCAGATGTATATGAGTAAAACTAATTAAATCATTATTTTTACAGAAGATAAGAGCCAGAGAAAATTACTTCTTTGTACTCAAGTGGAGAACTCAAAATGCTGGGGTTATCCTCTGGATGTTTGTGTGCATAATTTGAGAAGAGGAGGGCTTGCAGCCAGGGTTTATGCTACTTTTGAAAAACATACAGTACACCTGACGGTAGACTTTTGTTGACTTGAAGAACTAGCTTATCCTTGGCTAGAATACTTTATTATCAATTACCGTCCACGTTGATCTAAAAGTCCTATCAAGAGCTCTCTTAAGACCTAAGCTGTGCAAAGAGATCAGAGAAAAAAGAGAAGAAAATTAATAGCTTAGTAAAGTCCTCTTGAACCATATTTGAAATGGAACTAAGGATATGTTCTACAAATGTACTGTAGATAAGCACTCAGATCAGCAGGTACCAATTAGTGAAGAAAAGCAGCAATTGTGTCCGATCTTTGCCCAAGAGTTCTGCTTGCCCTTGCATTCCCCTTTATGCCCATGCACTAGTTTTCACTAATTGTTCAATCAATTGCTACTGCTCATTAACAACTCTTCTGGTTATTGGTATAACAATGAAGGTATTACAACAAGATGTAAGCTCATATTTTTATGACATAAATGTACATGGGGAGAAAATGGCAAGCACTTAACACAATCTTGTAATAGAAGCAAGCTAAGGTCACATTACTTCCTCTCCCTTTAAAATTTGCAATGAAAGAGTTTGAATTATAGTTATCTAAATGACCTTAATTCTACAGTTTTCCAGCTTCAAAGTGCTTGATCTCCCTACTTAGTCTATAAAACACATGTATATGTACACATATATATACACATACATGCATATATATGTGTAAGAATTCACATCAGAATGTTTCATAAGATATTCAAACATACTAATTGGCCCGTAATCTTTCCCTCCTCTTCGCATTTGAAATAATTAGAGATTTCATGTTCTGATCACTGTGAGGTGCTAATGACTTTTTTAAAAGAACATTTGTAACCAACAGAGTTAATCATATGGTACACTCTGGTTTTCTAAAATTAGGATAAGATGTTAAATAAATCTATATACTTAATACCATATTCCCCTCAAAGCTTGAGGAATCAGAGAAAACAGAATATTCAGGTGCGAAGTGGAAAAAGCCAGGAGAGTAGAAGTGTAACTAGATACTCGCAAAGAGCATTATGGGTTTACTACATGGCCCCATATATCAATCTCCCAAACAAAATTTTTTCTGTGCCTGCTGGATTCACAATTCCATATTTGTTTTTTTTACTGTAAACTTTTTATAGCTTTATCTCATCTACCAGTAATTAATATTCTTCACCATGTTGCTTCTAAAATGAGATTTTAAGCTCCCTGGGGAAAGATCACAAACTTGATTTTTTCTGTGTAAAGCATCTAGCAATCTTGTGTCCACTATAAATTAGTGGGTAAAATATGATTCTCTAAGCATCTGTATTCCACAGAACAGACACTTGTTAATTCATCACACATTGAACCAAATTAATTCCAAAATTTAACATCAACCCCTCAGAAAAATCTGTTTCACACAGATTTCTAGTAGCTAAATGCAATTTACTCTAAATGTTCTTAAAAAAGAGTTTCAGAAAGCCTCAGGATATTTGAGTGCCATTGACTCCTAATGAATATGAACACAGGTAACTAACATCACTATATTTTCAGACTACCTGGCATAATTGCCGGAAAGCCAAGTAATTAAATGGTTTATTCAAGAGTCCAAGGTGCCCATGAAGGTCTAAGTTGAGCTTAATGCACTATCTCCTTATTTCTTTCTACCCTTCCATAATTTTCTTCTTATTTTAGCCTTCTCAGACTCTTGCTAACTCCTTATGTTTAATAGATTCTGAAATGTCCAAAAATACATTCCCTTTCTAAATTTTATATTTTGCATCAAAGCTTTATTCTGCATAATTTCTCCTCTCTTGTACTGACTAACAAACTCTCTCTACTTTTCCTAAATAGAATTACTATCCTAGAGCTAATGTTTAGTTTATATTATGAACTCTTTGAACTCGAAAGAAACTCAGTCTTTTAAGTGTTGTGGTGACTTGCAGTAGCAGTAGTACAATATCCACTGACAGTCTAGGACATAACAGACGGAAGGCATCTAGGGAGAAGCAGTAAGCAGCCCTGCAGTCACTGAGAGTTCATTTCTGCCAGCCTAGCTATCACTGCACAGAACTAACCCTTCAGATTTTTGCAATGGAAAAATAAGAAACTGCTCTCCCTACAACCATGCACACACAACTGCTTTCTTGATGGCATGCTACAAACATCAGTATCTTAGGAACATGATTAGTAAAGTAACAACATTTCATAACTGGAAATAATGTTTCATGTATTTATTTAGTTCCATGATACAGTATTTTAAAACACTCCTGAATTTTTCAAGATCACATGTCACTACACCATTCAAGTGGGAGATTTTCAAAATGGTACGTAAATCAGCACTTCAAATTTAGGAAGCATCTATTCTAATTTAAATGAAGGGAAAAAAAAAAAAAAAAATCTCACTATGTTCTATTTCCTACCTACCTGAATGTGCAGTAAAGCATAAGTAGTAAATATTAGTTAACCATTTTCTACCTTTACAGCATTGTTTATCTAAGACATTCAAAGCAGTATCGTTAATCATTCGATAGCAAAACAGAAGTGTGTAAGGATTAAAAGTAAGTACACAAATGAAACCTTGTATATCGCATCTGGCATATTTGTACCTTTTCTAGTTTTTAAATATCAGTCAACATGACAATTAAAGGATAGCAGAGGTTTTTACAAAGAGATAGTATTTAACATTAACCTAGGCCAAAAAAAACCTGCTTCATTTTTCCAATTAGACTAATAATAAATCTTTCCTGTAAATCCTACATAATTATTTTGATACACATTTACAGAAAATGAAAACATTAACCTCTGGCAATACTTTTGACAAGGAAAATACATAATGTTCATTTTATGTAAGTATGTGAATTGTTTAATATAGAGCACTAGTATTTACTTATTAACAGTCTTTATCTGTTATTTGCATTATGGAAATTTAGAATCATAGAATCATATTTGGTTATATGCATGTAATGATTGTAAGTACACAGTAAAAAAAGATGTAAAGAATCAGTGCTTCTTAGTGCTCCAATATTAAAAAAAAAAAAAAAAAAAACACAACACAACCAAAACTACAAAAGAAATCCATTAGGTATCTTTTAATGGGGAAATTCATACTGCAGCTTTTTCTGAAGAACAAGCATTTAAATAGCGTGCGAGATGAAATTAGCCTAAAACCTTTATTTCCCAATAGGCAGGAAAGCCTGCATAACAGAGCCTCTCTCCAGTAGCTCCATATCTCCTTTGTGCTGGGGAGCCCAGCACTGGACCCAGTACCCCAGATGTCTCTCACCAGTTCTCAGCAGAGGGGAAGGGTCACCTCCCTCAGTCTGCTGGCAACACTACTCTTAATGCAGCCCAGAATACTATTTATGTCAGGTAATGCTGATCATGATCTAGAAAAGATAGTCATCAACAACTAGATAGCATTATGCATTTATAAATAAAGGTTGGCACAATGGAAAAAAAAAATACAGGAAACTAATACACATCTTACGCAAAATATTTTTATGCCCTTTTCTACCTAGACATTATATTGAATGAATATTGATGGCTGTGATGATTTTGACAGTGCAGGCAGCTCAGTGAATCAAGACATTTTTGAAATAGAGGACAAACGCACCTTTTTACAAATGTGAGAAAATCCCTTCAGAAGCTGAGAGATTGTAAAAGGTTTAAGAAACCAATCTACAACTTACATCAACATATTGGTCTACCTCCACAGAAACACCGATTTGCAAGGAAGATATTAGCATATCACAGTAATAGTCTGTGTGTATTACAAAAACAAACTCCTGGTTCCCTGAACATCAGTTCACAAAAAAGTAGCCTTCCATTTTCTGCTTCCCTCATCAATTATTGTACTGGTCTTTTTAATTTAGTTTCCATAAACATACAAACATAGCTACAGTGCTAAGACTGCTGTTGGGACAGACTTGAAATATGGACTTATCTACAAGTCACAGAAGTCACTAAAGCTCTCACAGGTTTAATGCCTTTGTCGCCCATCCTCAATGTAATCCTTCCCACTCCCGTGCCTTGGCTTCCCAATCATTATTGCACATGGTTTGTCCGGATACTATAGAAATTAAGAGTAGGCTCTGTGTCATAAGAGTAGGTTCTGTCCACTCCAGTGTCATAAAGTGGACAACTGGGGAGAACTCTGAGCTAGTGCCAAACAAAGTACTAATGGCAATAAGTACAGCAGAGTTGTATCAGTGTGGAGCTAATTATCTCTGCTGGGACACTCAGCTAGTCAGCATAACTGTCAGGCCACGCTACTGCAGTTGTACAACTTTTGCAAATTAAGCTACTGTGCCTGTCCAGAACTGCACTTGCTTGGATCTCTGTGGGAGGACCACAGAGCATCATGCTGAGCTGCAAAGGCGTGCCTCGGAGCTTCTTAATGGTTCAGGAATGCTTTGAGGATATCAGAAGGAAGATGCTTTACTGCCACAATGGATTATTACAACTTATTTTTGAATTTAAGAAGGAGTTTTTCACAGTTTATTCTTGCAGTTTCAATCAGCTCAGATTATATCTTTATTAACAAAAGATCTGGGCTTCTCTTTCCAACGCAGCATGCCCTGACTGAGTGCTTAAGCTTTAGAGATCAGCTTTTCCATATTTTAAAAAAGAAAATTTCTTTCAATTCTACTTATCCATATGTCTGAGCTTAAAAATACTAGGCTGAAATTTCACTAGAACAATTTCCTTGAAATGTGGAAAAAATTGCTCTACAGATTTCAGCTTTATTAGTCTGTGCTAAGGGTTCGATTTTATGAAGCCAAATAAATGGTTGGGCAGTGATAGTTGGAATCAGAGCAACTCCTCTGTGCCCTTCAGACCTTCGAGATTAATGTTTTGACAAAGAATTCACTGCCACAAAATATATGCAAAAATATGCCAGGCATATATCCCTATGCGCAAAATGAAACACTAAACACTATTAAGCTCTGGGTTAGTAGTCTTGTCCTTGAAACAGACACAAGCATGACAAATTTGAGCATCATAATTATTATACGTCAGCTACTCAAAGTTTCTTTGACTCCGGCTTCCTTTGTCATTGCAAGTATATACCTGGGCCAGTTGTCTTCCCTTTCTGTGCTCATTACTGTAATTCTGCTGCTTTGTTGCAATTTTCAAGTGATCTGTAAGTTTGAATTCAATCTCTTTTCTGTATGTTCTTTCCTATCAGCTGACATATGCAGAAGAGGAAAGATAATCATGCAAGGAGTTTAACTTATTTGTAAATAAAATACTTAGTTTGAGTTACCACTTTCATTTTTATCTAAACCATGTGACTTGGAGCATTTATTGTGACAACAACACAAACCCATAAGATTGATTTATTTTCACAGAGAGCTTATTTTAAAATGTAATATGCATTAGGTTTGTTATTTGTAGTGACTGCTGTGATTTGTGACTTAATGAAGGCAACTCCAGAAGATGAAGCAGACACTGTGTGATTGATAGTGAATTATGTCAGTGTATTACTATGAAAAGAAATGTTATCTGGCTTCATGTTACATGAAATGAGATTCTGATTTTTCACTCTTACCAGTTTAGATCTCCAGTACTTTTTATCTCGCTTATGTTTTAGGTACTCACAACATTTACAGGTGATATTTCAAAAAAAAGTGTAAGTAAGTGGCTAAGTGACAGTATGAGATTTTCTGAAGTTATTTTCCCAAGTATTTTTAAAGTTACAACTCTATGGACAAGACATCAGTCATATTTTTAGGCCAATTGGCCTAATAATTAAAAATATTTCAGATACATACCAGGCCACTGAACATGAACTCAGAAGGAAAAGAAACGCATTTACATCAGAAAGTCCTGTGAAAGTTTTTGAAGGTACTTTTATATTAAGTGCCAACTACTTCTCTTATACTTATCATCATATACACTGCTATTATTCATTAGCCTTTTAAAAGCAATCACATCAATCTGAGACACTTCACCCTTGCCATCAGACAGCTTTTACTGTTTCTATCATGCTTTCTTGTAGTGTACCCAATGTTTGTAACACAAAACCATGACGTGAGTTTTATCATTTCTCATAGCTTACCATGTACTTCACCATCCTAATCCCAGCAATGTGTTGCTTACAAATGGAGAGAACTCATCTAAAATAAACCAGCTGTTAGGAGCTCATTCTTTCTGTTTGTTTCATTTACTGTAAATGAGTTGTACTTTTAAAAGACCTAAGATTGACTTCCCTTCTTTATTATTTATTTCCTAATGAGCACTGAACTGGAGGCTTACATATATTGGTATGTAAAGAGAAGCTAAGGCTCTTTCTACCTAAATTTAATGGAACAGGTAGGAGCCATAAGACATTGCATAGTATTGCTTAATTGCCTGGTTGATTAACTGCTCATTATTTGCCTAAATGCTTATTTTCCATATCTCTCATTAACTGCATAATTGTTAAATTGTCATATGGCTTATACTTTGCTCATCTACTGCCCTTTCATTGCAACCTGTACACTTGTACCTCCATAATGAAATTTTGTTGCCTTCATTGTTCTTCCCACATCAACAGAAATCCTTAATTTTACTATTTTGCTATTCCTTTTGTTTCTCTCCAAACACTGCTTCCACTTTTCTTGTCCTTTTTCTGTATTGCTATTTTCATTCAATAGAATTTCATTCAATTATGATTCCTTCTACACAGTTTTTTCTTTCCCCTACATTTTGCTCTCCTCTGTGTTGACCAATAGGCCTGAAATAAGAGGCCCTAAATTAAAAAGATTATATTAGGCTGATTTAAAAATGGCTTTAAGAGTCCTTAGCTAGCTAATGTAAGAGTCAAGTAAGCTAATGTGAACTGTATAATTTATAACAAAATTAGGGTAAGGGATCTTTAGGGCTCAAGCTAAAATCATGGTTAGCATGACAAGAAGCTGGGAGATTCTTGACATGAGGTCAGTAGCAGCCCATCCAAGCTGTACTACGATAGCGTTTTCTGTTCTTAGCTCCAGAGGTCGATGTACAGACAGGTAGAGCCAAGTACTGGTTTTAACAGGTGTAGGCAACTTGCTGTATTTTCTACCTCCCCGACAAATCCTGCCAATTTCAAATGGATAACAAAGTAAAATAAAATACTTCTATCATGTTCTAAAAGGCAAGCAGGCAGTCTCTAAACTAGCTTATGCATGCAAAATTGTCTATAGAGTGTCAGAAAACCTGCCATGAAACAGCTAAACTGGCATCCTAGGAGCAGAAAATGCTCAGTTTCAGCAAGCATTGAATCCTATACAGATTAAGCCTTACAGTTCAATATCCCTGCTACTACTTCTCTTGTTATAGATGTTATGCATATGACTAATTTCCTCAGATCTTTTCTTTGTACAGGCAGGTAAGCAAACATAACTCAATCTAACATAAAGTCTGCTTCAGTCTTGTTCTATGAATCTTTTTTCTACTGAAGTCTTTTTAGAGAAATCATTGCACTTCACAAGTCCAAAATACATTGCCAACTGAGGACTGAAACAGTGGTGGCAAGTTACATAGGTGGAATATAACCACGCTAATTTTTTTTTTTTTTAAATCCCATTAACTGCCATTTCATCCCCCAAATCTCTTACTACGTAAATAGATGTCTGACAGCCATCCTAGCTAGTTTATGAAATCTCTGTACTCCCATAACTCCATGCTAAATCTTAACAGTACAGAATACTTGTTTACCGACTTGAACTGAGCAAACATTCTAAATTTTCCTTCTGTGGGATGTGCATGCTAGTTGCAGACACGGTTTTAAAGAAAAAAAGATATGTGCAAAACTTCTATTGTTCACACTTACCTGCCCCACTAACCGCAAGGGAAATTAATTCACCTCCAGAAAATATTCATTTTGTTCCAGTCTGCCTACCTGAGCTTGTATGAATTGACAGAGGCAGACCTTGCTGAGAATTGCAATATACCACTAGGAAGTTTACTTGCAGAGAGCAGACATTTTATCAGTCTGACAATACTATTGAATTCAAAACCACAAACAATTTTAGTCTGTAACAAATTGAACATTGTGCAGACCTAAAATAGTTCTGTTTGAAAAGCCTATGCACTTTTTAGCACTTGCAATAATAAAATGAAGCAGTACTCGTACATCGTGGATGCTCATGTCATAGAAAGAAGAGTTTATCAGCATCTTGACCACCAGTTAGTAGTCCAAGAAGAAGGTTTTTGTCCCTATGCTTAATAAATTATTTTAATATCTGTTCCACGAAGAATTACATGGATGTTACTTCTTGTGGCTGCAGGTACACTCTCCCATTGTATCCCCTGCAATGCCATGGAGTCAAAATTCCCACGATGCTATACCATGCTAGATATACCTACCGTACCCAGCATGGTGGGAGCATCCACAGGTATCAAGACACCCTCCAGTGAATTTGCTGGCTGTTAGACCCCAAAGGGTGATGTGGGCTGCCTGTCACACCCCCGCTCTTTCACATCATATCTCACAGCCCTGTCCTTTTCTGCATAGTGCGCTTTTTTGGAAGCAACACATCACAGGCAGGACACACAGCCCACCCATGCACTGTTATGTCCCGGCAGTCACGTCCATCGGGCACCTGATGGCGGCTGCTCCCCCATTACAGGGGAAACCTCTGTGAGACACTCTTTCAGTGCTGCCCACAGTGTGCACAGGACTGCCATCCATGAGTGGCCATTTTGAACCCATCATACCCATGTGATCTCTGAGCAGCCTCAGATTTAGATGCCCGTTTCCTCCTGCCACGTGCAAAGCAGAGACCGAGAGGCTTCACATCTGCCCCAGCCAGACAGGACATCTGTGTAGCTGAGGCAGTCTCTGGGCTTGGCACAGTGCTGTCAGGTGCAGGCAATCCTGCATGCACACGTAGGAAGCCAGGACAAAATGCCAATCCAGGAGAACACGTACATGAGGACAATAAGGAAATCCCCAAAGGGAATCCCCAGAATGACTGTGCGAACCAGAAGACCAGTCCGATGGGCCCATGAATCAGAAACCATTTTGAGGAAAGCCTCACGCAGTGGGGAAGGGGGATGGGGACCGCACAGCTACCTCTGAGGCCATGACAGGCTGCAGGCAGGTACCGTGCGTCTTTCCTTTTACTCAGGTTAATGCTGTTCCATGGAAAGTTTCAAAAATCTCCAGCGACTGACTGAAAAGTGAGAAGACTAATGTTTACCCTGTGCTTCCTCCAAAACTAAGTTCTTCCCCAGCCCCGCAGCCATTTTTATACCTGGTGCCAGCCATGTCACAGACCCTCACTGTGACGTGGCCACTGCTGACCTGATGTCAGTGGCAGGAGGCTGACGTAGGGCCCAGCCCGTGGCTCCCCAGGGTAGCTTGCTTGAATGCACAGGGATGGAAAAAACCCACAACCCAGGCCCATTGGGAGACATCAACGTGCAGCAGCAGCAATGCCTTCTGTCTGTGCGGGGGCACCTCTCGCCTGGGGGCTGCCATCACCTTGCAGTCCCTCAACACCTCCCTTTGCCCCCCTCCTTGCTGGCTTTCTTCTAGGTTGCAAGGACACAAGAGATGCACAAGGGTCATGCAGAGTCATAGGGTGCACATTTTAACTGTATTTTATCTTCATGTGAACCACAGTATCTGGAACTGGATGTCATGCCAGGGCAGCTATGGAAGACAACAGCCCAGGCCAATACAGAGGCCTGAAAAGGCTAGATTCTAGTGATTTAACCCGTCTTTCAAGACTTACATTCTTACCCTCTTATCAGCAGACTTTCATAATCATTCTAGTGGTTCTGAAACAACTTTCTAAATAAACTTAATCGTCTGAATGTAAAGTATTTGAACAGTTTCTTTTTTTGCTATTATGAAATATTTTTTCTCCAGCTGTTACTAACAGAATGTGAGATTGACAATACAAACTTCTTGGTTTTTTTTAAATTGTGTATCAATGTTTACCATTGTAAGAAACATGCTCTGTGATGCAATCATACAGAAAATAAGTTTCTTCTTATGAAGGTGAACTTACTCAAAATTTCTGCCTAATTCCTGCACAGCTCAGCTTTTCTTCAACCATCCTGACTTTCTCATAACAGCGATTTTTGGAACTGAACTTCATATTTATTAACTATGTGGCATTGATCACTTTGCTGCTAATCTCAGGAGAGGATCAGCTGCTGCTCCCAACTATAAACGCTGCATAGCAGAATCTGGATGAAGATCTGTACCTGATGTCAGCTGCCACACCTGTTATAACCAGTAAAGTTCAGATTAGCCAGAGAGGTAGCCCTTGATAAATGTGCAGCAGGACAGTCAGTGAAAGTATGATAACAATGCACAAAAAGAGTGCGTCTGTCCTAGCAATAGCATGTGCCTCTTCTGCTTCTTTTCAAAGTTTTTTCCAGTTTGTCTTGGATAAAAATGGATAACGTGAGGTGCATAATGGAGAATGAGAAAGTGGGAAAGCATATCATAAAGCTCACCAGAATCCAATAAAATAGAGAGATAGCATATGAAAATTGCATTAGGTTAGAATTTAAAGACAAAAATGATTGCAGAGGAGGAAGTGAACTGTAATCTTCATTTGTAATTCTAGGCCAGGAAAGTGGAAAGTTTACGACAATATATAGCTGAAATACACCAGAAGCTTGGGAGACTTTTGAGAAGAAAACTTATGAATCATAAAAGGTAGATGTTTTGCCAGTAGGTACCAAACCGTCTACAATGTATAAGAAAATAGAAGCCCAGGAATCTTCTAGGACTTTGCAAAATTGTAATAACAATGTTCATATTGATATGAATGGAGAAGGGCTACAAAAATGGCATGTGTTGCTGACACCTGCAGCAGCAGGTCATCAAGATCCTAGGACATATCTACCTGCAAATTCTCAGAACAACCAGATCTGAAATAGAGACAGTGATGAAATCCTGGCAACTCACAGAGGTGGAACAGGATAAAGAAGTTAACCACTGTCATCCCGACTGGCCCCAATGAGACATATCCAAAACCAGCATGTTCTTAAGCAGAACCCAGGAAGTGTGGGGAAGAGCTCGAAAACTGATGCCCCCTCGTCCTCCATGTTATTGCAGCAACTCTGGACAGACTGCCTGGATAAGAGTGTCTTCGTGCCCGAGTGCTTGGCAGACTGCTTACACACATTGGGGTGCTGGTGGGTATGAGATTGTGAGTGTGAGAGTGAAATCAGTTGTGCTTTAAATTAATCTTTCCGTCCTGCAAGGTATTGCACTGAGCTAACGCATTATCATCTTTCATGGGGCAATTGGGCAGTCGTTATGTTTTCGTAAGATTCTGAAAGATTGATAGACTGCAATAAGATGTAGCTGTATGTATATATATACGTATGTATGCATGTATATTCGTACATATGTATGTGATATGTATGCTGTAATAAACAATTCAACGTTTAGTCATGCAATTATAACTTGTGAGATGAAATGATCCATCTGTCAAACTAAAGGGCCCATTTCTAGTGCTAAAGTACAAAAGAAAAACAGCATTTCTAGGACTGGGTTGATCCTATCCTGACAGACTGTTCTAAAATAGTCCAGGCGAGTTGTAACTGCTCCAGCACAGAAATAAATCCCTCATGGCATCTTTCAGTACCACACTGTAGACAACTAAATTTAGATGTCAAAATGTAGCAAAGCAATGAAAAGCATAAATATATCTATTTAGAGACATTCTAGATGTCCTAGAATACCCAAGATGCCTGCTTAGAGCTGCCATATGTGACAGAGGATCTGTGGGAGATCTGCAAATTGACATCTTGGGATGGCAGGATACCTTAGGATATCTAAAATGCTGCTAGACACCTAACTTTAAGCTATTAAATTATTCTGTACAGAGAGCATTCAGCTACCAACAGATAAATAATTGGTGTCATTTGGGAGTTTGTGGGATATTTGAGACATCCAGGCAGAGCAGACCAATATAACACAGCATTTGTATCCAGACTGTGCTGCTCTTGGGTGGGACTCCTCACGATACTTGAAGTGATACTGCAGAGCCTATTTTCAGATACCTGAATGCTGCTCTGTGCATCTAGGTGTGTACTGTGTCTGTAGACAGAGTCAATGCAGTTCTAGGCATCACAACTGGAATTAAAATAAATATTTTTTGCAATTTGAGATGCCCTTGCATATCTGACTGATCCAAAAGGGCAAGCATTTTTCTAGGTCCTATGTCTTATCTGCCAGTTTCATAGAATCATAGAATCATTAAGGTTGGAAAAGACCTCTAAGATCATCGAGTCCAACCGTCAACCCAACACCACCATGCCCACTAAACCATGTCCCTAAGCGCCTCATCTACATGTCTTTTAAATA
This sequence comes from Aptenodytes patagonicus, assembly GCF_965638725.1. Classification (NCBI taxonomy): domain Eukaryota; kingdom Metazoa; phylum Chordata; class Aves; order Sphenisciformes; family Spheniscidae; genus Aptenodytes; species Aptenodytes patagonicus. The sequence continues at coordinate 117,911,814 of NC_134949.1, read as the reverse complement.
CCTCCAGGGTGACTCAACCATTTCCCTGGGCAGCCTGTTCCAATGTTTAACCACTCTTTTAGTAAGGAAATTTTTCCTCATGTCCAATGAGGAAATATACATGTTTCATGTATATTCATAGGACAGCTAAAGCGATCACAGGCAAGTACATAAAGCACCTGAATGCTCTGCTGTGCTTTGACACCTACATTTATTTGCCTGCACCCTCAGGCTGAACTCTGCCTGAGCAGGATAAGGACAACATTGATTCAAGAGAAGTGACAGCCGCCACCCTCTCCCCACCCTCCAGGGGATGCAGTGGCCATGGCACAGTGGGCAGCAGGTCAGTGGTGGCCATGTCACAGCTGGCACAGGGGTCACAAGGTGGTGGCTGCCCCCTGAGTGAGAGGTGCCCCTGCACAGACAGGAGCAACCACTGGTGCTGTGGCTTTTTGTCTATCCCAGTGCATTTGAGCAGGCATCAGGAGCCACAGACATGTTTTCCAGGGGAGTTGTGGGCTGGGCCCCACATCAGCTCCTGCCTGGTTCGTAGTCTGGTCCCAGCCATGTGGGTTGGCACCCTCAGACAGGGACGCACGCTGTGCCATAACACCGAGGGTTGGGGAACGGGAAGGTGCTGTACTGCCTTCATGAGGTCCAGCCCAAGATAGCACTTAACCCATCCCAGCACTCCCTGCTGCACTGCATGGGTTGTAGCAGTGGCAATGGCTATTTAAGGGTGTGACTGGTGTCTGCCCAGTCCTGCGCCCACCTTCTTCTGCCCAGGAGGTAGCAGAGGCTGCCTTTGCCAGGCACGCTATCTTTTAATATATACCAATGCTATCTACTGCTGGCTAATCAGCAAGACTGAATACACAAGAGCACACGTAGAGGTACACAAAGCACACAAAACATTTCCTGTGATGCTGTGGACCCAGACCCACCTTTCCATTGGTCCAATGTTTCCATGTCTTCATTATACAAAGGAGCTAAATAAAAAAAAAGGTACATATTTACCTTATCAGTACTGTGACTAAACCAGAAACACTGTCTCTGGAATACTGTTTCATTTGCACACCCTACCAGATACATAGGTTGTGGGAGCAGTACATCTCTTGACCTGTGGGATAGGCATGTCTCACAGCATCTCCTCTTCTTTCCCCATCACCAACTCCAAAGGGAAAAATCAGCATTTGCTGCGTGTATGTGTATGTGGTAGGGGATGCGCGCTGGCAAGCTTTCATGATTCTGAGCCTACCAGGTCCTTGTCATTACACAGGGTTTGGCACTGCTCTCCAAGAGCTGCTGGTGGCAGTCTTGGGAAAGAAAAAAACATTCAGGCAGCTTTAGCCTCATGATTGCCATTAAGAGAGTTAGAGACAGCTGCTTGTTCTGTCATGAACAGGTTGCCAACCCCACAGGTGCTTTGGAGAACCTAAGAGCCAAAGCTCAGGTCCTGCTGAGACCTCAACTCATTTGTTACGAGGCCCTAGTGGAGACTTTTGAGTATTTTGAGGTCCTTCCCATAGAATTGCATCTTCAGATGAGTCAGGAGCAGGCACGTGCTGGATACCAGAAAGCAACCAGCTCCAGAAGAGGGATAGAGAGCAGTAAGGCAATCCATAGTCTTGTCAAGACCAGGGTAGAGAACTTAGGCTTTCTATCTATAGAAAATTATCAGGAAAACTCTGTGTCAAAGCATACAACTACGTTAACAAACTTTGAACTTAGGCTGTGTTTGAGAGATATTAAGAATTAATAGGGAATGTATTTAGGTTTAATGTAAAAACTGCTATTCCATGGGTCTTGAGAATGTCTGTAACACAGATTTTTTGTCTCCCCATGCCAAAGACAATGTAAAACAAAGTATTTTGCTGAACTAATATTTTCTATTATAAACCTGTTTTGATTAATATTTTGCAGCAATATTTTTCATCAAATGTACTGAAAGATACATATATTTTAAATAAATATACTTATTTATTTATTTAAAATGTCTTAAACGGCCATACTGTCCATAATTTAGGAGGTGAATTGTGGGGAGAAACATAACTTCAGACACCTCCAGTGCCTACATGCTCCTATTTGAGTCTTGTCAGTTGATCTCATGGTAACATGAAGAGATGAGGCTAATTTACTCTCGAAAGCATGACCTCCTATGGACTGGAACATGGTGGTAAAAAAGAATCATAGTAAGTAATGTTTTTACACTTCACGTTGATAAAATCCTATTTAGATGTAGAAGAGAGATTTTTAAAAACAGCTTCTGCCAAGCTTAGGACAGAAGATGCCACACTGGAAAATTGCCTAGTTGCTCTGTGAAATTTGTAGGCAATGAAGGGGAAGGCCATTGCATCAAATGAATGAGGACAGAATTACAGAGAAAATAATTTGTGGTCACTTTATTGAATTATTATATACATACAGAGTGTGGAAATTGAATTTCCCTAAACCTGCTGTACTTGAATTTGTAACTTTAACACTCTTTCAGTATAGTTGTTGAAAAATATGGCTGCAAAATATTAATCAAAGCAGATTTATGATAAAAAATACTTGTTCAGGAAAACACTTTTTGGTGGATTTGCAGAACAAATATATTCGACACAAAAAGATTTCCTCAAAATGAAAAAGATATTTCAGAAAAAAACCTAATATACATTCTAAGCAAGTATTTACATCTGTTTTTTCATTACTGTTTTACATTGTCTTGACATATTAATAATGGCACATAATCTGACAGGCTACAGGGTGAGAGACTATATTATAAGCAAATGAAAAAAATAATATACTGTCCAAAATATTGTAGAAATGAATTATTCTGGTCACATGTAGGATAGTCAAAGGGAAATTCTGACACTGGCTCCATGCTCAACAGGATGGAGAGGTGCCTTTCAGGAAATCTTTATGGACGGAGGAGGGAGATATTCAGCAGCCCAGATCTTTTGTTTTCTTGTCTCCCTTCCAGTGAAGAAAACAGAAATACAGGAATGCTTAGTAATTGGAATTTTCTACTTTCAGCAGGTAGAGACAAGTTATAATAAAAGAGCAATAATTCATGCTCATATTTGTTCTGTTTTCCAGAAAGCTGTTTTTCAAACTAAATTTTCTTACAGGACCACTAATGTCAAATGAGCCCATTTATTCAGAAGCTGAATATTTTTCTTCCCTAAATTTAGAATTTTTATATTTTTCATAGCACAGAAAACACATCATAGGAGTATTTTTACTCTCTATTGCATTCAGTGGCATAACTCAAAGTAGGAGAGACAGGTGCCTACTTACTTACCATGCATCTTACCTATAGGATCTTGGTACTCGGGAAGCAAATTTGCTAAGTGGTCTTACTTCTGTAGTTTCACATAGTAGAACACTCGCATTCCCTATGCTAAGTAGACCCCATATGACAATTGAAAAAAAAAAAAAAAAAAATTAGAAGTATGATGCAGGAATTCAAAAGTTGGATCAACTACCTTAGAATCTTATTTATGGTGCAGCTCTTGTGTCACTGTAAAGGACTATTTAGGACATTCCTGTTAGTACACTTCTAAGTAAAATCACATATATACTTAAAAAAAGCTCTTTAGTCTGCAAAACACTTAGTTGGAGAGATAATATCTTTGGCTTAGGGGGGAAGAGGGGGTTAATTAAAAGGAACAAAAAATTGTTCAACAACATTCCCACATAAAGAAAATACTATAGCAGCAATGTTTATAGACAACATGGGCATGCAACTGACTTTTTAAATAGTTACAGCCAGTAAAATATGCAACTTACAGCCTTTTACTTGTTAAAAAATGCCATTCACCTTTAAAAATCCAATAGCGTATTATAAACATAATGATCAAAAAGTCCACAACTGTGATAACAACTATGGAGTGATTGAATTATTTCATACATATAAAACACTTGATCTTCCAAATTGTGGCTGAAGATGTAAACAGCTTTAGAGATCCACTTCATACTACTAAAAGTTTTCCTGTAGTTCAACACCATCCTTAGAAAGGGACCACAGCTAGGTAGTAATAGCAGTTTATTAGGGTGACCCATCCAGCTCCGGGACGAGTCAGAACTAAATATCAATCCTATTGGCCTTATTCTCACATTAATACTACATGAGCAAACATGGAAATGAAAGAATATTTCTCTTGTAGAATAGGGTAAAGGGGGACGGAATGAATCTTCTGAGGACTAAGCAAAGTACTCAGGTCGGTGGCAGAATCAAGACCACTTACACCAAAGGTATTCAAAAAGGGGAAAAAAAAAAATCCGAATAAAGATTTGTTTAGCAAGACTGCAGCATGAGAAACAGATCTCCCTCTTTTAGCTACATTGAGTCAAATATGGTTATTATATGGAAAAGTGTACAAACTAGCACACTGTGCAGCTACAAGCTCAACATGGTTTGCTTCTCTCTCATCAATTTCGAAACGCATCCACTGCATCACATAGCTTTTCTATATGTGGAAGGCATGTTCATCTCAGGCCATGGAAAAACAATAGAAAAGACACTAGGATTTTTATCTTCATCTTCCCTGAAATTAATGAATATAGGCTTTACTAAATATTTAAATTATTACTGGTGAATGATTTTAGTGTTAATATGTGTTTGATTAATTTGTTTTACCTACTCATCTTTACAAATGAGTTGTGATTACTATGTATGAATCAATCTCTTGAATATGCACTTCCAATGCACTAAGTGGATACAGTAAGTCACTGTGAACAGCATTGCTTTGGGGGGCATTCTTTCATAATCGGTTGTAAAAGTTTTGAAATTGGTTTTCTTACTGTAATTTTTTATCATCCAACTTTCTGTCTCTCACCACTTTCCATTTACAAATTCCCTTGGTCTGATAAAGGAAAATTTATTTGGTAACAGTCTTCAGATTGATGATAGGGCTTGTTTTGTACAAGATGACTCATTTCACCATAATGCTTTTAATTAACATCTCTGGTTCTTCGGGGGGAAAAAAAAGCAAATGTGAATCTGCCTTACAGTTCATGTACATTTTGTTTAATCAGGATCTTTTGGCAGGAAAGAGAAATGCAATTGAATTGTTAGTGGGTTGTATACACTTTGGGCTATACAGAATAATGATAAATCTTTCACACAAAGTATAAAGTTGCTGTAAACTACTTTGCATTACTTTACTTTTTTATAGACTCTCTGACTTATATAAGACATTTTACATTTTCTTTATTTATGTTGTCCCATTCATGTTGTGCCTCAGTTTAACTGAAATCCAACCTTTGGTCTGTAAACTTGTGTGGAAAATCATAACACTGAGTACTTTTATATGCACAATCAACAATTTTTCAATTAACAAAACTAGATTTCTACTAAAAGGGTAGGTTGTAGAAGATGATATCAACAAAATAATTCACAGTAATTCACAATAGATTTAATGCATGAACTCACTGTCAAGATGCACATTTTCAAATCGTCTCAAAAAACGTCCAAAGATGACAGTTGAATGTGCTAAGGCTAGAGCTATAGCAGCAAGACTGTGGGCTCTGATGGGATGGATGCACCCAAGAGTACTGAGGGAGCTGGCAGATGTCATCGCAAGGCCACTCCCTATTATCTCTGAATGATCATTGGCAATTTCAGGCAAGTGCCTGGAATACCGGGGAAAGCAAACAATCATCCTATCTTCAAGCAGGGCAGGAAGGAGGGCCCAGTGGACTAACTACAGACCAGTCAGCCTCACCTCAACCCCTGGGAAGTGGGCAGAACAACTAATTCTGGAAACCATTTCCAAGCACATGAAGGACAGGAAAGTCATCAGTAGTAGTCAGCATGGATTCACAAAAGGGAAGTCATTCTTCACCAACTTGTTAAACTTCAGTGATTAAATGACTGACCTCGTAGATGAGGGGAGAACAGTGGATATTTTCTACCTTGACTTCAGGAAGGTTTTCATAGAATGGTTTGGGTTGGAAGGGACCTTTAAAGATCATCTAGTTCCAACCCCCCTGCCATGGGCAGAGACATCTTTTACTAGATCGTTTTACTCAAAACCCTGTCCAACCTGATCTTGAACACTTCCAGGGATGAGGCATCCACAACTTCTCAGGGCAACCTATTCCAGTGTCTCACCACCCTCATTGCAAAAAATTTCTTCTTAATGTCCAATTTAAACCTACCATCTTCCAATTTAGAACCATTGCCCCTTGTCCTGACACTATAGGCCCTGGTAAAAAGTCTCTCTTCATCTTTCTTATAAGCTCCCTTTATATATTGAAAGGCCACAATAAGGTGTCCCCATAACTTTCTCCTCTCCAGTCTGAACAACCCCAACTCTTTCAACCTTTCTTTCACAGGAGACGTGTTCCAGCCCTCTGACCATTTTCACGGCCCTCCTCTGCACCCACTCTAACAGGTCCATGTCTTTGTTGTGCTGAGGACCCCAGAGCTGGATGCAGTACTCCAGGGGGAGTCTCACAAGAGCAGAGTAGAAGGGGAGAATCACCTCCCTCGACCTGCTGGCCACACTTCTTTTTATGCTGCCCAGGATATGATTGGCTTTCTGGAACATTGACAGCTTATATCCATTTTTTTTGTCCACCAGTACCCCCAAGTTGTTCTCTGCAGGTCTACTCTCAATCCATTCATCCCCCAGTCTGTACTGATATTGGGGATTGCCCCTGACCCAGGTGTAGGACCTTGCACTTGGACTTGTTGAACTTTATGAGGCTCGCATAGGCCTACTCCTCAAGCCTGTCAAGGTCCCTCTGGATGGCATCCCTTCCCTCTAATGAATCAACTGCACCACTCAGCTTGGTGTCATCCGCAAACTTGCTGAGCGTGCACTCAATCCCACTATCTTTGTCATTAATGAAGATATTAAATAGCATTGGTCCCAGCACGGACCCTGGAGGGACACCACTCATTATTGGTTTCCATTTGGACACTAACTGTTGACTGTAACTCTTTGGATGCGACCATCCAGCCAGTTTCTTATCCATCCCTCTCTCTCCAACTGAGGCAAGAATGTTGTGGGGGACTGTGTCAACACTGTCTCCCGTAAGATCCTCATAGAGAAGCTGCTGAAGTACAGGCTCAATGAGTAGGCAGTGAGGTGGATTGAAAACTGCCTGAAAGGCCAGGCCTAGTGGGTGGTGATCAGTGGCAGTAACATTGTATCCCAGGGGACAATACTGGGTCCAATCTTGTTCAACATCTTTGTCAATGATCTGGATGATGGGACAGAGCATACCCTCAGCAACTTTGTTGATGACATGATACTGGGAGGAGTGTCTGATACACCAGAAGGTCGTGCTGCCACCCAGAGGGATCTTGACAGGTTGGAGAAATGGGCTGACAGGAACCTCATGAAGTTCAACAAGGGCATGTGCAAAGTCCTGCCCCTGGGGAGGAGCAACCCCATGCACCAGTATATGCTGGGAGCTGCTCAACTGGAAAGCAGTTCTGCAGAAAGGAACCTGGGGATCTTGGCAGGCACCGGGTTGAACATGAGCCAGCAATGTGCCCTTGCTGCAAAGTAGGCTAATGGTGTCTTGGGCTGCATTAGGAGGAGTGTTGCCAGCAGGTCGAGGGAGGTGATATTTCCACTCTCCTCAGCACTGAGGAGGCCACATGTGGAGTACTGGGTCCAGCGCTGGGGTCCCCAGTGCAAAGGAGATATGGAGCTACTGGAGAGATTCCAGTGAAGGGCCACCACTAAGATGACTAAGGGACTGGAATATCTCTCTTCTGGGGAAAGGCTGCAAGAGCTGGGACTGTAGCCTAGAGAAAAAAAGGTTTGGGAGGATCTTATCAATGTGTACAAATACCTGAAGGGTATTTGTATAAAGAAGATGAAGTCAGGCTCTTTTCAGTGGTGCCCAGTGATAAGACAAGAGACAATGGGCACAAACTGAAACACAGGAGGTTCTGTCTGAACATTAGGAGAAATGTTTTTACTGTGAGCATGGCTGAGCAGTGGCACAGGTTGCCCAGGGAGGTTGTGGAGTCTCCATCCTTGGAGATATTCAAAAGCCATCTGGACATTGTCTTGGGCAACTCTAGGCACTAGGTGGCCCTGCTTGAGTAGGGGGGTTGGACAAGATGTCCTCCAGAGGTCCCTTCCAACCTCAACCATTCTGTGATTCTGTGAAAAAGAAATTCAGAGCAATATGATCAAATCAGGATTTGGAAACAACTGGTACAAAGGTCTCTGTATCTGTGCTACATACAGTTTGAGGGTTTAAGTTCAGAAATAGATTTAGTTTTTTACCCCACACCAAACACCTTACCAGGCATGTGGCTTGCAACCGCTTGAAAGACCAGTCATCACCTCAGACTCTTATGTTTTCTCACAGGCTTGAGAACATTTGATGTGCACTGAAGGAGTCTCTGGTTTAACTTGCTCTAGAAGGAACCCAGCTGGCACACACCAAAATTACTACAATGTGAAGCAAGATAAGGTGCATTAAGTGAAAATGATGAAGGAATTTGCTTAAAAATTTAAGTACTGCTGTTAAAAATTAAAAAAAAAAAAAAAAAGAAAAAAAAAAGAGTAATATAGACACAGCCAGTAAGCACCTCCTCACAAAGAATACAACATCAAAAGAGTAGTGGAAAGGACTGTTGATTTTGTATTTTCTTCCATGTACAGGATTTACCTTTATTAAAAAGGATCTTGGAGACCAAAAATAAATGAACAAAGAATTTTTTGTCCAATCAGTTTTTCTTCATTCCTGTGCACTATTGCTCCACAATAAGAAGAAAAAAAAAAAACAAAAACAAAAAAAAATTTGTGTCTTGTGCTTCTATACAAAATTCAGCTCTTTTTTTGTCCTGTTAAGTATGTTGGTGTAGTGAAAAGAGCAGAACTTCCTAGTATTGATACAGTTATAATGGCAGTTTTTTATGTTACGTTGTAGCTCCTGTATTGGAAAAAAATAAAAATATACTGGGGTGAGTTGTATTAAAGCAGATTTCTTTTTTTTTTTTTTTTTTTTAACTTAAGGCTATTACTACTATGAAGGGTTTTTTTTTTTATTTTTTATATGAGATTAAATCATACTCATATCACACAGGTCTACCAACTCTACAATGTAGACCAGGTGTAAGTTTACCAAAGGGAGTTTAGTGGCTAAATACCATATTTGCAAACCTTGTGTCTCCAGTCACAAAATGCAATAGAGGGGGATGCGTTAGAGGGATGTGCAATCCTACACACTTACACATTGCATCTGGATTTTGCCTTAATGTAGACAGGACCTCAATCTATTCTTCAGTGTCTCTGCTAAAGGTGCTGCTGGAGAACTTGAAAGTGGCTATGAAACTGATTTTGTTTTTAAAGTTTGTTTTCTCTTTCTGTGCTTTTTGAACTATTTTACTGAGTTCCACAGTATTTATTTGCATGTAGTCTCACTGAAGTTACTCAAATGATTAGTTCCAACTGTACACTATGTGTTTAAAGAAAAAAGAACTTTCAAAATATTTGATTATGCTGCAAGGGCTTAGAGCTATGAGGAAAGTGAAAAGAATTCATAATTAATTTTAAAAAGATTTCAAAATATCTTTTTTTTTCTTTCTTGCTAGCACATATTGGAATGTGTTTCTACTATTTCAAGGGTGCCAGGGAAGTATGAACAACTGATTAAAAAAAGCCCTCTTCCATCCAGAAAAAAAATGTCATGAGAAGATATAAATTGGATTATTTATTAGTGAAATTAGTCCTGTATTTTAAGGTAACAAAGATTCCTTCTCAGGGAGCTAAGCATAACATAATTGTATCAGTGCATGAGAATATGCTCTTCAGCCAACAGAGCTCCTATTCCACCACCACAAAGGAATTATTCTTTTAAGAGATTCAAAGTCAGAGCTTTTCCCACTTCTCTCTCAGAAGCATTTTTTTTCATACTTGCCAGAAGAATAGCTGTCTCTCAAATCTCACATTGGAATAGCCAAAAGAACACAGACACAGTCTGAAGCCTGACATGAAAGTCAGTAAAAGTCTTGAGTGATTTCTTGATTTCTAATTAAACTGAGCAGATCTCTGAATCCTACAAAATTCCAAATAATAAGTTAGAACACACTGTCTTGACAGCCAGCATGTCCAAAACTGAAAGGACTGAAACCTGAGAAGTCTTTCAAGAAATATGGTTGAAGTTTTATGTTTGGAATAAATCCTTATAAGCAGTGAAGTTTATTGGTTTCAAGTTTTCCCACATACTCTGTAACAGTTCTGTTTTGCCTTTGATACCCAAACAATTCTGTTGCCATATGCATGATTGTGTAAAGCATGTTGGTATGCTGATGACATTTATCAACAGCTCAGCTATTATCTATATTTGTACAGAACTGAATTTTATTGACTTGCAAACAAGTGGCCTAGTAACATCCATTCTTCAGATCAAACACTGTGAAAGAGTTATATCTTACTGTAAAATATGCCAATTAAAACATAATACATAATTACAGTACATATAATTTTAACTGCAGTATTTCATTACACAATATTTGCAAAATAGTTGGAATTATTTGCCTGATTCTTTAATCACTAACCTCAAATCTTTAGAATTAGACAAGTTGGGACAACAATTGAAGTGATGAAACAGAAAGATCCAGTTTAGAATACTAACACTATAGTTTTGACATGAATTTTGATAAAAGAATACTTGAGTACCACAAGTAAAACATTCTGATATTTGAGTTACATGTGGAAAATATCAACTTTACCTTTCTTTCCTCTTCAGCAACCTGCTCTTAGATATAGCATTAATGAAGATGCCTTATTATATTGACAGATAACAAAAAGCATGACATATTCTCTTTCTTAGACCTTAATGATATATGTGTTCTAAAAAAAAAATCAGTGGTATAACAAAACCCTATGATGATGATGACAGTCCATCATTCTTCAGTTCAGAGTTCCTCACTTTTTTCACAACTGACATTACGTTTAACAGATCAGTCTTTTAACAGGGTTTCTTCCCAAAGTGAAAGTGGTATTTAAATACTTCTGTATGATTTTTACCACAAAAGGGATCTTTAAGACGATATGCATACTTAAGACAGTTATTCATGAGTGAATTTTTCAGAACACTTAAATAAATGTGAGTGCCACAAGATTGCTATTTCTGTAAATGTAAAATCTTGATTTATATCCTGCCCACAGAGCAAGCACTTTATGATTATGTTTTCATATTTATTATTATTATTATTTTTTTTTTACTAAAACAGCTTCTGAGGACTGAGGCCACAAGACCTGAATTCTGATGTAATTCTGTGGTTGTTTACTCTGTGCATTAGGCAAATGAAGCTGTCTGGCTGCCGCTGTGTACAGTTTTATTTAACTTAAATTAAAGGAAGAGATTAGAGCTTGTTTCCACAATCAGACTGATTTGTAATTAAGTGTAAAACTGTTATATATACAGTATTTATGATACACTGTAGGAAAAAAAATAGAAAAGATTCCCTATAACAAGAAAGCATCTACAGGATCTGCTTTGGGTAGGTCTGATAAGAGAGGATAAGGATACATTGGAAATATTAATTACTTTTAATTGTCTGCCACTGAAACAGAAATAAATCAGTAGCATATTAAAAATATATATGTATAATAAAATACAAAAAATAAATCGTCTTTTACCTTGTCCCACTGAAGTGTCTTTCAAATGATATTTTAGTAGGTTCCATTCATGTAGTACTTGGTTTCTTCTATAGCTATAGTGCACCATCAGCTTCAAATACACGTTTCTTATTAAGACCATGCTGCAATCCAGAAATGTGTGATATATATTGTAAGACTGTAAACACTGCTTCACTTTCTCCATTCTAAATATATAACCAAGACATCACTTACAATATGATTCAAAATATAAAACATTACTCCAATTAAGTAAAAAAAAAAAAATTAGCCATAAACTAACACTGTGTTATAATATTTACAAACAAGAATGTAATTAGTGTAGCTACAAGCCTGCAGTAATATGAATTCTAACCATCAAGAAAGATCATAGCTCTATATCAGTCCAAATTAAATAAAAACCCCCAGTTCATTACTATAGCAACCTCTGAAATACATAAAATCCAAACCTATAGGAAAACTGTTACAGTTTCACTGCTGGGAAAACAAGTTTCTGAAGATGTTTCTCCACATCATTTTCCTTTTCACTAGTCTTCATCAACTTCTGTGACAGAAAAAACCCTGAAACATGAGTGAAACAATCTTCTACTTTTTGGGTATAGTTTGGTTTGGTTGATGGTTTTTTATATATTATTTTTTAACATTCTTTTCTCTTTTTTTGTTTAAAGATGGTTGTTTGCAGGTTGTATGCATTCAAAACTGGGAAGATTACAACTGCCAATTGTTTCCCTTATTCAAAATAATACAGAATAGGACTTAAGTTCAAAAAAAGATATGAAAACCAGAGAACAAGTAAAAAGAAAATCAGTGCAGCATGAAGGGCAGGTATGAACTGCCATCATCAAAAGTCAACATACCAGAAGGATTCCTGTCAATCAAGGATCTGCTCCCAAACAATACTCAACAGTTTCCTTATTAGTTTCTTAGAGAAGAGTGTAAAAATAATGTCTGCTTGAGGAATGTATAAATAAATCTAAGTATTCTTATGCTTTCTCTAAAGAGATTGGTATAATCCTAGCATAAGCAATTTCTGTGCCTGTGGACAGGACACAAATGTTACATATTCTCTAGCAACTATAATTCATTAGCTCTCTTCCATATGAAGCAAGATGTGTGCTATACATTTAACTGTATTCTCTGTCTGGAGCCCAGGCACCAGAAATATGCAATTCCTACAGGCAATAAACTTGGCCACTAGAGTTGCTGAATGCACTTATCGACAGCACAAAGTGTGAAGAGTGAAAGAATGGGGGGAGAAAAAGCAATTCATTGTCACTAACTCTCAGTTAAGAGGTTATACAATGTGTGCTGAACTTAATGGGAATTAAGACAGGTCATCTCCAGTTGTTCTTTGACTTCCTCAAAGTCACATCCTACCTGGTAGTACTGCAGGCAATAAGCATGGGGAGATACAGGGACAGGATTACTCTTCTTAAGTCAAAAATGCACAAAGTGTCACAAAGACTTCCCACCACCTTTAACTTTTAATGTAGTGGGGAGAGAAAGGCAAGAGCAAGAGATATTGTTTGAATTGCAGACACTTCTGTGATTCCAATATTGCCACTCTATAATCTGGACAAGGCTTAACATCTCAGCATTTCTTTTGTAATAGACTTTGCATATATCTTCTCTTAGAGAACAATATAATAAACAATATCCATTACAAAGGCAGTGAACCACTTATGTTAAGACAGTAGCTCAAATATGCCTTCTACAGAAAGATATTTATATCAATGATAGTTATAAACTATATGTTTTTTTTTTTGTTTGGTTGTTTTTTTCCTCCTATTTCTCTACTTTCTTTTCTTTTCCAGTGCTACAATGTATAAAAAGGGGAAAAAAAGACAAAAGAACAAAAAAATTAACAAAGCAAAGGTACTGAGAATATAATTAAAGGGTTTTTCCCCCATGTTTACCTCTTCATTAACCTGGAAACATGCCACTCAGCATGCAAGCAACCAAAAACTTGTGATAGGGTCCTCTACTTTGTGTTTAGCAACCTAAATAGCTACATATAGGCATATGTTTTGTAGCTTTCTGCCCCTTTGTTATTCAATGAGATACAAGAAGAAAGAACATTTTTCATTATCTCATTACTACACTATGCACCACTTATATCTAACATGTCTAGCATATATAGGGTATAATCCCAAAATAAAGTTCTAAAATGGCAAAGTATAAATGCCAGCTAAATGTTGGTTGAATTGTAGTGTTTATTTATTCATTTTTTGTAATTATAATATACATCACGTAACTATAGTAACATAGTTTGTTACTGTCCTGTACAAAAATATAACTTTTGATGAATGATTTACAAAGGAAAACAACTAAGTAGAAGATCAAACACATCATTAAAGCCTCAGGCATATGACAATCCAAACAAAAACATATTGGTTGCAGCCCTGTACAGGTTGCCTTTCAAAGCAGCAGAGTTTGTGTGTTCTGCTTTAGAATATTCAAAATAAACTTCCTGAGTTTTTGATCTAGAGAAAAGAATTTATATTTAGAAACAGGGGAAAGAAGTGCCTTTATGGTCATCTTGTCAGGGAGCATGGTGGGATGGGGCTGAGCCCAGGAGGGGAGTCGGGGTGACCCAGGCACAGGAAGGGCCCTGCCCTCACTCTCCAGGCCGAGCATGGTGGGCAGAGCTAGGGGCAGCAGCAGGGCCTGTCAGCAGCCCTGGGTGCCTCGAGGGGATAGACTGGGGCCAGGGGTTCTGCCAGGAGATGGGGCTGAGACCGGAGGCAAGGCACTGGTGTGGGTCCACATCCCACTGGGACCAAGTCTAGGTACGGGCTGTTGATAAGGCTGAAGTTAATATGGGGGTCCTGGACCCTGGGCAGGGAGGGCCAGGGGCAGTGAAGGCAGGGCAGGGCTGCCTGTGCCCCCCAGGCCCTGCCACACATACTGGTATCACTCAGAGAAATTAATCTTTAGCAAATAAGAGAAGAACCTGGGTGACAGGTCCAGAGCAAGGACTGTTTGGGGAGGGAGGCTGGACAGCAGCACACAGGCTGTGAATACACTCATTGGTTTTGCAAAAAAAAAAAGTCAGAAGAAAGATGGAACATGTAAAGTTTTACACCAAAACAAGTTACTGTTTCTGAGAACACAACGATTTCAGAAAATCCTTTAGGTAGCAAATTAGACAAAGCAGAGTCCTTGACTTAGTTAACCATTTGTAGTATACAGAAGGAAAATTGACCCTCATAATCATGATAAATCTTGCAAACTGAGGTAGTTAATCAAAGAGGTTTTTTCATGTAAACGGTGGATGCCCCACGAATCAATGACGTGAAAGGTCAAAATGTTGCACAGGCAGTGAGGAGTGAGGAAAACAATGTGAGAAACAGCCCTTTGAGCACCAAGGTGAGAGAAGGCACCCCAGCAGAGATTCCCCTGCAGCCCTTGGAGAGACCATGCTGGAGCAGGTATCCACACTGCATACCGTGGAGGACCTCACACCAGAGCAGGTGGATATGCTCTGAAGGAAGCTGCAGCCCCTGGAGAGCCCACACCGGAGCAGGTTTAACCTGAAGGACTGCAGCCTGTGGGAAGGACCCATGATGGAGCAGGAGAAAAGTGTGAGGAAGAAGGAGCAGTAGAGAGGAGCTGCCATGGACTGACCACAACTCCCATTCCCCATCCTCCCTGTGCTGCTTGGTGTGGGGGATGTAGAAGAGTTGGGAATGAAGAAGTGAAGTTGAGCCTGGGAAGAAGGGAAGGTGGGGGGAAAGTGCTTTTAATTTTGTCTTTGTTTCTCGCCACCCTATTCTATAAATTCAATTACCTTTCCCCAAGTCAAGTCAGCTTTGCCAGTGACAGTAACTGTAAAGTGATTGATCTTACTGTTTTCATCTTGACCCATGAGCTTTTCCATCTTATTTCCTCCCCCCATCATTCCTACTGAGGAGGGGGAGTGAGAGAGCAGTTGGGTGGGCATCTGGGAGCTGACCAAGGTCAACACACCACAATGTTATATGTGAATCTGGAGGAACTAATCACGACCTGTAAAAATATCCTAATTCCAGTTCAGGTATAATTCAAACATGAGCTACTTTTACCGATGATTTCTGTTTTGCCACCAAAAGGACAGCCCAGCTGATCCTTGATGTATTCCCTCTGCTGCTCTCTGTACCAACATTAGCATTCACATAGCTCCCTGAAGACATAAACCATGGCACTGATCGGCCTGAAAACTAATGCCACAGAACAAGAGCAGGTTTCAACCACTGCAACTTATTGATCCCTCTTCAGTATGTAAATTCATGAGTACTTGTGTGTGAATCAGTTCTTCTAGAGTAAAATCCTTAAAATATCCAAAGCACAATTAAATTCACAACATTGTCCACAGATAGACCTTACAGACTCTAGTGGAGAGGAGAAAACTTACCTTCTGTTTAAAAGCTGTTTGATATATAGGATTTGGATATACATCACATCTTTCAATAACTTTCTACAGACATACATAAAATGTTAATTACTGTAATAAGCAGTAAACAGAGGTGATATGCAGCACAGAAAAAATAATTTCATAGGAAAAATAGTCACTTCTGCTAAATGTAATAACATATATCCTAACATGTATAGTTGCTTTCAAAGGCAACTCCGCTCCCATTAACTCTGGAATTTACTGTTTTTGGAAAGGCAGACAGAGCAAAAGTAGGCATCAGCAAAGTTAATACATTTTGTTTTGTATAAAAATCTGCTTGAATTCCACATGCAGATCTTCTCTGTGTCCATTTCTTTATCCAAAACTGAACACTAACATACATTTCAGAGGAGACAGAATGAAGACTGAGATAAATTAAATGCTACAGTATGCTACTGCAGGAAATTGTAGGAATTCCATAATGCTAGAGGAGAGGTTCAGATCCATATGGAGGAGGCATTGCTTATGATTCAGAAGCCCTAAAATACTTGAGAGTTATTGTAGCTAAAATAGGGAACAAGGGTGAAAACATAATCATTCATAATGAATAGTCCAATTGTATTTCCCTCCATTATATCTTGACATAAATAGTGTATTTTATTAATTTTATTAGTAGTATAGCATCAAGCCTGGAGC
The DNA here is from genome assembly GCF_965638725.1 of Aptenodytes patagonicus. Lineage (NCBI taxonomy): Eukaryota > Metazoa > Chordata > Aves > Sphenisciformes > Spheniscidae > Aptenodytes > Aptenodytes patagonicus. Next base: position 117,895,164 of record NC_134949.1, on the reverse strand, counting down.
TGCATTGTATAACTATATTTAAATAATTACCTTTTGATGCAAATCCTTAGTCTTGATATCATTGCTGTAATGCCACCCATTTCAAGAACAGGACACTTTTATGGAGAAATCTGCATCATGCTGGGAACTGGTTTCATTTAAATACAGCATAAAAATAAGCATCTAGAAACAAGGGGTACATACCGTGCTTTGAGATGGGTAAGTATCCTCCAAACACCCTTACTCTAAAAGCAACCTAAGGATCCTGGTCCATAAACATTTCATCATGAAATTATACAATGTGCTTTAGCAAGAGAGCTAGCAGGATTCTTCAGTTTGCGGATGGAAGAGGTAGAAAAAGTTTTGTCCAGGTAGGTATGAATATGGTTGATAAAATACTACATCTAGTTCCAAAGTTTTGTAGAGGGTGTTGGAAAGAGACATGCACTTTTTTAAAAGGCTGTAGATAATGCTTGATAGTAAGGACCTTAAAACCCCCAAACTATTTGTACTATCAAAAAGGAAAATGATAGCTGATTAAAGCAGGTGCAAGTATTTCTCCAGGTAAAAAAGATTAAGTACTAATGGACACTTCTCTCTAGTAGAGAAGGAAAAAAAAAAAACATGGCACCCACTGGAGTTCAACATAGTAAAAATCAAAATGGAAAAAAAAGGCCAACATTTAACACCATTGAAGCAACCCAGGTTTCTGTAAATATGGCATGAGCGAAGAAAATCCCTTGAAAACATATTTTAAAATGTCTAAAAAACAAAAGTTCAAAGTTCTGTAAACTTGTTAATATCTAAAAATACGGCATATACATAATGAATGACAGAATGGTGCAAAAGGTTTTACCTGCACCCAGTAGGCATGATCATACAGTTTAACTCTGTATGAATAAATAATGAAATCTTCCTAAATTCAGAATAATAAAGCTTTTCCACTAGGCCAGATAACTAAGCCCATGGGCAAGAGCTCTCATTTTTTTCTTCCCATTGGTAATGAAATATTGTATGCGTAAAACAACAGTTTATAAGAAAATACCCTCTTATCTTTCTCTTCTCTCTTTCCCTTATAGCTGCAGATAGAGACAGAGGAACAGTCTCTTTACTCTTTCCCTCACATGTTTTTCACTCAATGTAAGTTGTCCAAGAATGCTATCAGCTAATATACTGCCCCAATGAAAGCTCAAATTTATGGCAAAGCATAGACCTTTTCCCCTCGCTATAAGAAGAACCTCTATTATGAATTTGCTTCTTATTAGTCTTCACATGTATCCTGTATTAAAAATCTAAGGACATCTTTAAGGAAAACAGCAGGGAGCATTGCAGAATACATCATCATCAAAATTTATGTCTTAAGCAAGACATGACAGAAGTAGTCCTTGTCCCATCTCCAAACTCTGGCAGGACTTCCTCAGAGCTTTCTGAGGCCACAAAAAAAGCTCTGGCTCTATATTTAATGCTTTCTGTGCTGATCTGATTCCTGGTTTTCAGACCAGTAATGCTGTTAAAGATCACGGGCGTGTGTTATTACTGGCAATAAGAAACTGTTAAATGAAATGTGCATAAATACTAATAAAAGTTATTTGCCTGCAGGACAGCTAGTTGCTACCAGGCTCAATTTCTATTAGCTCACTGGTTTTAGGAGTTGCAGCAGACTCTAAACAGTCCCTCTGATCACTAGATTCTTTTCGTGGTTAGTTGCTTGCTGTGGCTCTTAGAAATCTCTCTCCTCCCTGTACTATCCCACCCCCTCTGTCTGTCATCATCTGCCTTCCCCCTGTGTAATCTGGAAGTTATTTTTCCCCTGATGAGTTCAGTTCCACCCAGGTGAGAATAACTTCTCTCCCATTTATAGGATTCTCCATGATCAAATCAGCATTATTTTTTTAAAAGGAACCTAATTAATAAACAGATAAAATCCATAGTGTATGACATAATGTGTCAACTGATGTTTCTTTTACAACAGCCAAATAGTTAGAAAAAGGTAGTCTCATTAGTAACATCCTATTCCTGGGGAGTTTCAGACAAAATGCTCATTTCAGTGCAGGTGGTAATTTCAATTGCAATGAATGACGGAAAATTCCAACTAAAATTTCCTTAGAACATTTAGTCCTAGAGAGAAAGCTGTTCTAAGAAAAATATCTGTACTTATCCTTTATATACTATACTCTGTGTTCCCACCCTTTACCTCTCCCTATCTATTAAATCCACTTTTTATTGAAATATTAGTTACTAGTGGTACTTATGTTCATCACGGAAGAAAATATTTGTCAGGATGAAGAGGCAGATGTGGGTGTATAATGAAACTTGTGAATATTAACATACGTGTAGCCAGCCTGCAAATAAAGTAAAATTTAGAAATTTCTCACTTGTTTTTCTACTGAACTGTTTCAAAGTAATCATTAGCAATACCTGAAATAATATTTATTAACAGCAGCAATGACAATGACAAAAAGGAAATTACTCCAAGTCTGTTTGGAAGCTTTACGGCTACACAGCAACTGGAACATTTTAAACACATTTTGAAGAAAGGATTAAAGTACACTTAGTTTCTGTCAACTCAATAAATCTTTTTCCAAAACTTCTCATATTGTGTTTTATAATTTTTAGGCAGCACTGCCTAGAGCTTTACTGACTAAAACAATGTGCTTTGTTTATAAATAAATAAATAAATAAATATGAAAACAAGTACCACATACTACACAAGTCACTGTCTATGGTTCACAAACAGTACAGTTTGTGAGCAGACTACTGCTCGTGTATTCAGGCCATTTCCAACTTACTATATACAAAGTCTTATGAGAATAGAAACAGGTTGTAATAGTAGAGATCACCAGTATAAATGGCAAATTCAACTCATTAGCAAAGGTTCTTAATATTTGCTTAGATATTTGCTTAGTATTTGCTTTGCTTAATATTTGTTTGGATGCAATATCAAGGTTCATTACGCTAGTGAGAAGAGAAACCATATTTCCCTAAAACTAAGTGTGGAATTTTCCAAGGATCCTAGTCTAACATTAAAAGAACTTGCAATATATTTATATAAAAAATCATCATCTATAATGAAGTGAGAAAGGTCATATTTTACTGTTAACTATTTGGTAAATATGTTAGTCTGTTTAGTCATGAAAATGGCCAACAAAGTGTGAGTAATGGGTAACATAACTGTGCTTTTTCGTGTTTCCTTTCTATTGCTCAATAAACCTTTAGTTGTATCACTTAGCTGCATAATTGGTGTTAGCCACAGGGTATGTATCAAAAAGGATTTTCAGACTTACTCCTCTGTAAATGTCAGGCTGTTAATAATGTTACAGATAATTCTATGTATTAGAAATCACCTGTGATGAACACAATATATGGAAATGAAAGGTCAGCACACTTTGTGTGCCTGCGCACAGATATGCAGGCATGTGTGCATAAACCGAGTATTCTCTGAATATCAGACTGAATTCTTTTATGATCTCATATTTTTAAATAAGAAATGATATAGCTCATGTTGAGGATGGAGAATACAATTTCAAGACCTCAAGGTCTCCATTAAAGAAAACTATATACGTATAATAATTTTTGGCATGATGAAACATTTTTTAAACTTTTCTGAAAAACTGAAATATAACAGCGTTAAATTACTTATAAATTGCAAGCTGTAATTTTGTGTGCTCATATCTTTTATTCTTCTCTGGCTCTGACAGAGTAATCTCTTGATAATATTTTAATAGATAGATTTCCAAGCCAGATCTTAGTAAAAAGTCAAAATCTACATTGCAATTTAGACACATTATATTTTAAACCCCTGGAGCCTTTAATTAACTATTTATTTTTCCTGGCTATCTCTGTTCTACTTTTGTTTGCATTTCCATTATTTCAGAAAAACCAGAATTGGTGCAGGTACACTTTTCATATTATACCAATTGTACAAGACAACCTCTTAAAGTTCAAATACAGCACATTAAGCAACCTAGAAGCAGCGGTGAAGAAACCACAGATCTGAAAATGAAGTTTGAGAGATCTCCTACGCTCATTTTATTCATTTCCTCACCATTTTATTTACAGTGTTTAGCTGCTGAACTCTTAAGTCTATGAACTGATATTTATACAATGAAAAGGGTAAAATATTAACCCTGTAACTCATATATTTGGAACAACAGGCAAAGGTAGGACATATGGTGGCTCCTACAGGTACAGAAAAACCTCTGATACCGAGTGCATTTTCCTTGTGGTCCAGAATATACTTCCTGATGGGTTAGCAAATATAGGCCAGAACTACTATGGCAGTTTGGCTGTTTTTATCTCCTGTAGTGTATTGCCCCCTACTTTGGATCATTTGGTCATTTACTCAATTTCTGACATCTGCAGAGAACCCAGCCACTGCTGATGTCCTGGGCCTTTCCTGCTTAAATACTAGAGGGTTCTTTTAATGAGTTCAGTCTTCTTGATGTTGTGGTTTAACCTCAGCAGGCAACTAAGCACCACACAGCAGCTCGCTCACTCCCCCATCCCACCCCTTATTCTGTACCACCTACGTCATGCTCAAGTCCCATATTTTCCAGTACAACCTCATTAACCACCCGCCCCACTTTCCATCCTTTGATATAACACACAGATATCATTCCCCAAAAGCCACAGGCACTTTGGAGTGTCCTGCTCCCGCATGGACTCATCCACAGGTCACAGTCCCTTCAACTTGAGTCTATGGACCACCCTTGTGGAATGTCCGTAAAATGTCCAGAAATGTCCACGAAATATCCATTGAGTTCGTTTAGTCCATGACTTTGGGCTCCATCTGTGATGGTGGTCACTCAGGACAGAAGAGGTGGTGTGTTGCGTGGAGTTACTGGGCACCAAAGCCAGCTCAGGTCGGGTCACTGCTGCACTTGCACTGCTTCTTGTAAGGCTTGTTCTCCATTGGTTCAGATGGTTCCTGCTATAGTAATTCCTATAACACACAACTCAAATCCCGGGTTACAACAGTTTAAAGGTATTTCCATTACAATCTCCACCCCTCATCCCTTTGGACCAGACCATAGGGTTTAACATTGCAATGAACTCCTCCCCTTGTCCCTGCGCCAGCTTGGACTTATCCACAGACTGCAGTCCCTTAGGTGTGTACCTGCTCCAAGTGGAGCCTTATCTATGAGCCACAGTCTCTCCAGGGGTATACCTGCTGCAGTTTAGACTTATCCACAGCCACAGTCACTTTGAGGCACACCTGTTCCAGCATGGCTTTCTCCATGGGCCACAATGCCGTCAGAGATATACCTGCTCCAGCGTGGCCTTACTCGCAGCCACAGTCCCTTCAGAAGTAAACCTGCTGTAGCACAAACATAACCGTGGCCACAGACACTTCGAGATGTACCTGCTCTGGCATGGGCTTATCCACAGCCACAGACACTTTGGGGTGTCCTGCTCCCGCATGGACTTATCCACAGGTCACAGTCCCTTCGACTCGAGTTCACACTGGAGTTCCAGCCTGTCCAGTACAGCAGCACAGAAACAGCAGCGATGCCCTGGCCACCTGCCAGCCCAGGCGCATCGCCATTGCTGTTATCAAAATGTTCCCAGGCACAGTAGAATATGATGATAAGCAGTACAGCAGCACAGCAAGCAGCGAAAGCAAAAAGCAGCCACTAACGAGCACTAGCCTCTAATATACAGTAAGGCAAGCAAGGCCCATGGCAAGCACAGGAGCCTGCCAATTAATAGCTAAACAGCTATAACAGGTATAAATTAGATCTAGCACATTCCAATCAAACCTGTCATTATCTCGAACCCTTCGAGCCCCACGTTGGGCACCAAAAAGGACTGTTGTGGTTTAACCTCAGCCGGCAACTAAGCACCAGACAGCTGTTCGCTCACTCCCCCCGAGTGGGATGGGGGAGAGAATCGGAAGGGTAAAAATGAGAAAACTTGTGGGTTGAGATAAAGACAGTTTAATAGGTAAAGCAAAAGCTGCGCACACAAGCAAAGCAAAACAAGGAATTCATTCACTCCTTCCCATGGGCAGGCAGGTGCTCAGCCATCTCCAGGAAAGCAGGGCTCCATCACGCGTAACGGTGACTTGGGAAGACAAATGCCATCACTCCAAACATCCCCCCCTGCCCCCTCCTTCTTCTTCCCCCAGCTTTCTATGCTGAGCATGATGTCACATGGTATGGAATATCCCTGTGGCCAGTTTGGGTCAGCTGTCCTGGCTGTGCCTCCTCCCAGTTTCTTGTGCACCTCCAGCCTTCTCAGCCGGTAGAGCATGGGAAGCTGAAAAGTCCTTGACTAGTGTAAACACTACCTAGCAACAACTAAAACATCGGTGTGTTATCAACATTGTTCTCACCCTAAATCCAAACCACAGCACTGTACCAGCTACTGGGAAGGAAATTAACTCTATCCCTGCTGAAACCAGGACACTTGACTATGGCCTTAAGTTATTACATGCTAACATGAATGATTCTGTGGTATTTAAGAATAGTAGTTTGATTTGATCTTTATATATTTTATTTTCTGTTTATATTTTACTTTTACACCATCACCACCTATAAATGCAGGGAATTGATTTTTAACACCCACTTATGTTCTCTCCCATTGCCCCATAAAAGAGGTTTCTGCGGTCACAAACGATCATGAATTCATAACTTGGGAGAAAAGGGATAGTAGAAAGAGAACATCTAAGACTCACTGCAAACACAAGCAATGTTAATGTTTAACATAAATTTTGAATGAATGATTGTATTTCCTAAGGGATGAATCTGAGGGAACCAGTCTGTTAAATGATATCCAACTACAGAAGTGGTTATGGTTTAAAGCCTAATTCCTTGCATTTATCCTCAGACTTTTATCCTTGTGTTCTGTATTAACCTTGGGAAATCTGGAGTATCTGTGAGGCACGCTCAACTTCCCAGGGAAGCAAACTTTCGAGAAAAACATCTAAATGAGCTTCATGGAGTTTACTTGTTCCCTTGAAGATATATGGAGAAACTTAGATACTTAAGAGACATTTAGAAGTGTAAACTTTAACTAATTTTACTTCCCCATCTAGTACCTTATCTATGTACCTATTTAGATTTCTTACCTTGAGTACTTTATAAACATAGTTTCGTCATGATGAAAATGATGGTTCTGTACTATAATTTCAGAGTATTTTTTCTTGAACAGGTTTATTTTCTCTTACATGTACTTGAATCCCCTAACAAACTGAATCACAATGTTATAACCCACCTGCTTTCTTGCCCCTTTGCACTTTGCATTTGAATGTCACAGTGAACTCATCCTGGAAAAATAAATAAGCATTACCTTTAGAAGTAAAAATGTTCAACACTACTCAAAAAATTATGTTTTCTATGCTATTATAGACTTGTCATGAAAGATTACGCTTCTTTGCTTTTCAATCTCACCCCATTCTGAGGGTTCATACAGCAGCTAGTACAGGAGCAGCTGAATACAATAAACTTAATTAAATGCACTGACTTCTCCATTTCCTTATATAACAGTTCTTCTAGGTGTTTAGAGAGGACAAGGCAACCTTTCTGTGATTCTACTTTCTTGACTGATCCTGTTCTTTTCCTTCTCGCTTGGTTATCTGAAAATGGATTAAGTACATTTTCCTCTCCAACTCATTTTCCTGGGCCTCTAGTTTTCACCCAAATCCAAAAGTTATTGGCCCAGGTGTAAAGACAGGAAAAAAGAGAGTGAAAGGCACCAAACTCCTTTTTTTAGGGATCAAGATATTCTAGTAAGGACTGTAAATGTAATCTCTAGCTTCTTTAGTACTGGGAAGTGATAATGGAAACAAGGACCCTTGATATCTTTACAACAGTAAGGGGCTAGCAATGTTCTGTAACATGGAATAGATGATACAGAAATATGGAAGCCAAATAGGAAAAATTAATTGTGAATATAAGAGAACACATGTAATTTATTTGGTACGTGAAAGAAAACCTAGCTGAAGAATGAGTAAATGGAGTGATGACTGAATATGTAGGCTGTAAGTGAGGGCACATCAATTCTGAGGTCATAGCAGTGACTGCAGTTAGTATAAAACTGACAGATATATTGCAAAGCTTACTTTAAATATCAGTACCAATTTGGCTGTGGCAGCAAGAAGCACAGCACAGGCTGCAAAACCAAGCCAAGCTGCAGGTTACGTGAATCTGTGCTCTGCTCTCAAGACCAGAATAATGAGCTAGCTATTACAGATCAAGTTAGGTATCTCTATGCAGTTGCTTTTGTACCTGCCCTACAGACATAATCTAACTGAGATTTTTTTTTTTTAAATGAGGGTGATGGTGGGTAGAGAGGCTGTCGATGTTGTGTGAGGCAAGTCGAGAGACATGGTCATGCATGAGACAGAACAATCAGCGTGGCAGAGCAGAGGCTGCTCTGTTTTTCCAAACAGCACATAAAAGAAGATACAACCCTACAATCTGACAAAAACATTTTGCTCAGAATAGGCTGTGCATGTAATCAGAAAGGTTTCATTTCCACTAGTCTCTTTAAACCTTTTTTTCATCTCCATGCTACTTTTTCATTGTCCTTTTGTGACCAGGTATGAAGTATTCACTTCATGATAATTAGTGCAGGTTTGCAGTTTTCTCCCTCTTTATTCAATGAAGATGTTTGCATTGTTTACTCAAATGCCCAGTACTGACTCTGTAGGAGTTGGGACCTCACAGAGACAAACGAGGCTCTTTACTCCTCACAGTGCTACAGTTCAGTGTTCCTACAGACTTACTTAGGGCTCAGTGCAATGGTCACATATACTGTTTACCTTCTGCAGAGTGTTTATTTTTTTGCCTACAACCATTTAATTAAATATTTTCATTTTTCAATAGAAATCAGAAGATGATCCAGGAGAATGTAAAGACATTAAGATAGTTAACTCAAAGCATTGTACATAGAAGTATATATTCAGGATGTAAAATATCTGATTCTGAGTCCTGAAAAGACCTATGAGCATTGAAGCTTGATATTAAACATCCATTTGAATAAGTGTTGAAGATAGATTTGGCAAAGAAAGATAAAGCTATACCTGGCCAGATATGATAATAAAGTGAAATAAATGAATAAAGGTAGCAAAAGCAAAGCTAAGCAACTTAATATTAAAAATACACATGGGATTGGAAGGAATCATTTGTTCTTCTGTCCTACCTATGGAAGACAAAAATAACAAAGGATTGTAATTAGTAGTTATTAATAATTATCTTAGTTATCCAACCTAGAACATAGCCATCAGCAGGAATCTCTGTTGGTATTAAGGTGTTAAGCCATTTAGAATCATAGAATAGTTTGGATGGGAAGGGACCTCTAAAGGTCATCTAGTCCAACCCCCCTGCCATGGACAGGGACATCTTCAACTAGATCAGGTTGCTCAGAGCCCCGTCCAGCCTGGCCTTGAATGTTTCCAGGGATGGGGCATCCACTACCTCTCTGGGCAACCTGTGCCTGTTGGTTCCCTATTTTTTCGAATTCATTAACCATTATTCTTAAGCAACTTTTCAGCGGTCATCCATCTGTGTTATTATCCATTGGTTCCATCTTTTTGGGTTGTTATTCTTCAGAGAATCATCCTGTAAAACAAACTAAAATAGACTTACTATATTTTTGGAGCACTTTTCCAAAGATTTAACTGTCATTGATAAAAACACTTTTCTTTACATTTACACAAAATTACATTAATCTGTTACCATAGCCTGAACTGTTTATGGGTTTGTTTGTTTGTTTTTTTTAAATATTCAGAGATATTTTACATTTTGGGACATGTCCAGGGAACAGTTTGCAGAGAGTTCAGCTCTAGGTTATTTCTCTTGGGTCTCTGCTTGCTCTATAACCAACACAATTTGATGGTTTCATGTGGTATTCTTGTTGTTTTCTAGAGATACTGAGTATATTCCTTTAAGTAAATGTTATACTGTCTGGTCACAGATTCTAGCACTTTGGGCATATTTGCAAAAGGATCAGGCCCCTCCTCATGCTGAGCTCCTACACCTGCCACCTCGGGAATGTTTACAGCATGTTAAGGAGTTAAAGAATCTGGAAGACTTTGGGACTCATGGGTACCTCTGCTCTCAAAGCCTGCTAGGGCTGAGCTTTCATTTCCGAAAGGCAGGCACAGACACAAGCCAACCCCTAACAGATGTACAAAGGCAGGAGAACTGTGCTTTTACAGGCGCTGCATGCACAGAAACAGCACTTACATAAACAGGAACAATACAAATGTCCTGATCCTGTTCTTACTTGCAGGCTAATCAGGCTTGATGCATGCTAGCATATGTCATGCTGACATCCATCTCCATGGCAAATGCTGGCATCTTTTACACAGACACCACACACTTCTGGGCCCCCAGAAGAATAAACAACTGCATCCAGTATACACAGAAGCAGCTCACACAAATGCTCGTTCCCAATACATCCCCTTCCCAAACAAACATAAAACAAAATTCTGCACCAACCAGCCACTCAGCGCACCTTTGGGGCAGGTATCACACACGCATGCCAAGGGCACAGTGCCACCTGGAGTGACACACCCCGTACTTTAAGGGGCAAAAACCTACTTAGGTCAATGAAAGCAATGGGCTAAGGCCTGTGGTCTTGCTTGAACCAATTAACTTAGTACACAAAGAGACAAAATTCATACCCTTGGTACACCAAGGCAGAGATTCTGCCCAACCAATGACACCTAGCACATAAAAGGAGTGCTTAGCATTTGTGACAAAAGCACAGGGCTTCTCCATAACATGCAGGCACCCCTATCCTCATTCTCCACTGAATGTCACAGCCATAAAGACAGAACCTCACCGCTCAGGAACATAAATTTTAGATTTTATTTACTAAATGGGATAGGTATAACAGGGAGTTAGAAATTCCTATTCTGCTCCCCCTCACCACTCCCCCCGCCCCCATTGAAGGCTTCCACTTCCCATTTGTCGTGGTTTAACCTCAGTTGGCAACTAGGCACCACGCAGCCGCTCGCTCACTCCCCCCGGGTCGGATGGGGGAGAGAATCGGAAGGTCAAAAATGAGAAACCTTGTGGGTTGAGATAAAGACAGTTTAATAGGTAAAGCAAAAGCCGCGCACGCAAGCAAAGCAAAACAAGGAATTCATTCACTCCTTCCCATGGGCAGGCAGGTGTTCAGCCATCTCCAGGAAAGCAGGGCTCCATCACGTGTAACGGTGACTTGGGAAGACAAACGCCATCACTCCAAACGTCCCCCCCTTCCTTCTTCTTCCCCCAGCTTTCTATGCTGAGCATGACGTCCCATGGTATGGAATATCCCTTTGGTCAGTTGGGGTCAGCTGTCCTGGCTGTGCCCCCTCCCAGCTTCTTGTGCACCTCCAGCCTTCTCAGTCGGTAGAGCATGGAAAACTAAAAAGTCCTTGGCTAGTGTAAGCATTACCTAGCAACAACTAAAACATCGGTGTGTTATCAACATTGTTCTCACCCTAAATCCAAAACACAGCACTGGACCAGCTACTAGGAAGGAAATTAACTCTATCCCTGCCGAAACCAGGACACCATTGATGCAGGGGAACAGGACACTCACTTGTGCTGGGCAAGGTGTCCAGTCCTGTCTGGCAGCCTGGCATTTACACATAATGGTTCTGCCTTGAGCTCAGCCTTCTACACGGTGTTGGATGTCCATGGATGTGTTCTGCCATAAGGGACTATTGTTTTCATTTTTTATTGCTTCCCAATTTAGATGATTTACAAAAGCTGCCAACAGCCTCACTGGTCACATCAGGCCAGGCAAACATCTTTTCCACTTTCTCTGCGTCTAAAGCTAATTAATTGTTGTTACTTGGATTACTATCACCTTCTGGACTCCAACTCCAAATGTGAAAGGATATAAATCTGTTAAGAGTTCATCTGTACTTCTTTATTGTTTTTTTGTACATACCTAAGTCCTTAGAGCAGAGCAGACTACATCTGTAGTCCAGGGCTTTTGGATATGCCTCCCATCCAAAAGTTATCTGCTCATGGTTTGCTTCCCCAAAACTTACCGGAATACTGAGTTACAACTGGCCAGATGTAGTCAAGACCTCACTTATCTGAGCAATACTTTTGTGTATGCTTTGTAATGTAATGAATGGCTGACTAAATTCATTGCCATCTGTAGTAAAACACCTAGGTTTGTGGATGAAAGAAGAGCAGTAGATGTCATTTATCTCAGCTTTTGTAGGAAGGCTTTAGACACCACCTCCCACCATGCTCTTGTATCCAAGCTGGGATGTTATGATCCGGATGGATGAACAGCTAGATGAATTGGGATAGATGGTTGGGTTCAGAATAGTCATTAACGGGCAATACTCTACCCAGAGAAGACTAATAAGCGCAGTACCACAAGGGTCTGTCCTGGGACTTGTCCTGCCTAACATCTTCAGGTAATGGAGCGTACTCTCACCAAACTTGCAAATATTGCCAAATTGAGAGGACCATTTGATATGACTGAAGGCAGGGCTGCTATTCAGAGGGGTCTAGATGGCTGTAGGAAAGGGCTGACAGGAACCTCATGAAATTCAATGGCACATGCATATTTCTACACCTGGAAGGGGGAACCCCTGGCAGCCCTATAGTCTGGGAACTGACCATCTGGGAAGCAGGTTTGCAGAAAAGGCCCTGGGTGTCTGGGTCAGCAGCAAGCTGAGCATGAGCCAGCAGCCTGCCCTGGGAGCAAAGATAGCCAGCAGTGTCCTGGGCTGTTATTAACATGGGCACAGCTGGTAGTTTGAGAGAAGGGATTATCCCTCTTTAATCAACGCTGGTTCGACTACATCTAGATACTGTTTCCAGTTTTGGATCCCCAGTACAAGACAGACATTGATGACATGAAACAAGGTCCAGGGAGGACCACCAAGCTGGTTGGGGGCTGGAGTACTTGCCCTGTGAGGAGGGGGTGAGAGACTGGTGTTTTTTCAGCCTGCAGAAGAAACAGCTGCAGGAGAGACTTAGTGGCTGGCTACTTGTACCTTTGAGGATGTCATTGAAAAGATGGAGCCAGTAGTGCATAGAGGTAGAGACAACAAGTATAAACTGAACCCATAGAGGTTCAGTCTGGCTATAAGGAGAAACTTTTTTGGCCTGAAGGAAAGCTCAGAGAATCTGTACAGGCTCCATCTTTGGATGCTTTTAAGACGCAACTGGACAAAGTTCTGGTCTGATCCCATACCTGACCTTGTTTAGTGCAGGATATTCAACTAGAGGCTTCCAGAGGTCTCTTTCTGGCTTAATTATTCTGGTTTTATGGCTTTTTTTTTTCCCCCAAAGGTAGTATTTTTATTTAAAAAAAAAATAACAAGAACAAGTTCTATACTGAAGGTCTTTTTCTTGCAATTATATTAATTTAAGAATGTAAATAGTTTATAATTTTTTTTTTAAGTTAGTGGGATGGCATGTTCTTACAAATAAAATATAATTTTTTCCTGGCTATATGCAAATTAGGAAGTTTTGTATTAATATAATTGTAAACTTATGTAAAATAACAATGTAAAATTAAAAACATGCTGCCACAATACAGCACATCTGTCAGTAACTGCAGTAAGAATGTTTGCATAATGCATAAGTCACACAAATACTTCTCATAATTAATTTAGCCTCTTCTCTGCATCTCAGTATGAAATGGGCAGAACTGATGAAATGCAAACAGACATGCTCTGAGAAAACACACAAAAAATTGAAGTTTCATGTGCAAGGAGTGGATTTCAGCACTTTTGTCAGCATACAGCTGAAGCTAAAATTGAGAGGTCTAAATTATATATCTGTTTTGCCACCACAGACAACTGTGTCCTAGTTGCAGCGAAGGACAGCATTCACTTGCAGGGGAGAGAAGATGGTACACGCTTCATTATGAATTGTGAATGGGAATGGTTTAAGGGCTCAGAAACCAGTTTCACTGGAGGCTGATATTATGTGTCCTCACATCATCTGTTACAGTGCTACCCTGTCCTGGACCAGCCTCTCTCGAGACTGCTAGACCTTCACTAAGTCAAAGAAGAAACTTACCACTGCCAGATTTCCAGCCACTTTCAGACTAAGAAAGCAGGATTCTGCATTAGAAACCTCATTTATTTCAATTCACTCCTGATTTCTATTGCTGATTTTTATTTTCTTTCATACTATCTTCCATGTTGCATACATGTACAGAAGACACTCTTGTAAGAGGGCATCCTGCAAAGACAGCCTCAGTCAAATAATTCTTAAGTCTCGTCTTCTCTGTCTTATCCTTTGAGGCTAACTCTCCATCTGCAAATCTGCTGCTTCCTAGCTCCTCACACAATCACCACTGAGGCTGGTTTAGTTGTTGCAGAGTTGACAAAAAGACAAAGTCTACAGTCACAAATAAACTAGTTTTCCTCAAAGTGGAAGGAAGGAAAATTATAAATAAATTAAGCTACTTTTGTCTTTTGTTGTTCACAAGGTTTGGTGGGTTTTTTGTCGGTTGTTTTTTTTTTTTTAATCATGGTTTTTTTCCAGACTGTTCCTCAATCTTACATCCTTTTACTTTCCAAGGCAATCTAGCAAATGCTTATTCTCCTATTTTATTCTATCACTGAATTAATAGTGATAGTATATGAATTTCTTATTTGCAGCTCTTGATATCTAAAACAGCCCTTCAATGACTATTCATGTCTTAGGTTCTCAGTCTCAATTGAAATCTCTATGGAAAACAGTACCTTTTCAAACCTGTCTCAAATTTGCTCTATTGTTAGATGCTCACTTTAATTCTATAATTACTCCATTTCATTTGCAAACCATTCTGTGTAAAGTGCTATGAAAGACGAAAATCAAAGCAGTATTACAGTAGAAAAAATGAACAATAATAAAGAATGAAGGAGAATTTTCTCCAAAATTTAAGAGCATAAGTGTTGCTCTTTTAGAGAATAGTTTTCTCCTCAGTTCATGCTTACAGTTGCATTTAAAAGCTTCACAGGTTAGAGAGGTCTGAACAGAGGAGATATACTCAAAACATAATAATATATGCATATTAAACAGCTCAACAGAAACTGGGATGTATTATTCCATTTGTGGATGAACCATGTTTCTTTGCTTATTTATTTTCAGTAGCATGCTTTTCATGCACTTTTAACAATCTTCTCTTCCATTTCTCCTTGTAATGTTTTTTTACATAGTTCCTGCAAACATAAACAGAGTGGGTTTTGGACAGCATCCATCAGCAGATTCATCATTTATCAATAGCTGAAATGCCAGAAAGTTTACACACTTTAAAATATTTTATTTCTTCTTCCCTAGCCTGTTGCAGTCATCCATAAGCTCTTACTCGAGAAGAAATGCCTTAATGTATCCAAAGATAACCCACTTTTAGATATCAAATAAATGTTAATACCATCTCTTTGATGAAAATCAGTTTTTAAATACAAATGAGACAATTGTTTTCTGCATTATAGAAACCAGACTCTTTCCCAGTCATCATTTTTAAATTATATTACTGTTTGGCATCATACCACTAGCTGGAAAGAGAAAATGGATTTGTTCAAATTTAGTTTGATATGATTGCTTTTATGATTTTACTGTTTTATTTTAAGATACTATTTCAGTGAGTCACACATGCAACACATCTGCGTGTGTACCAGATCTGTTAAAAAACTAACCTAAAAATTCAAAGTCATGTTTTCATTTTGAAGTCTTATAGTGTAGACTCTTCCACAACCTCGAGGGGACGATCTCTGTAAAGGCTTTTAAAGTTGTCAAAGTGGTATACACAGGAAGCCACTGCAGGCTAGAAATACTCTGCATACAGAGAAAGACGGCTGCAGCTACTACCTCGTATAGCCTCAATGCTTCCTGTAAAGAAAATGAAATTCCCATTAAGATCTGTCTTTCCTGCTAAACTGATAATGTTTCTTTGCAAAGATTTGTATTCTGGGTTCATGTAAGACAGAGAGGATATCACTCTTAAGAGACTAGAAAAAAAAATATCCTGTAGTTAAATCACACATGTTTATAATCTTCATTATTTCTGTCATTAACAGCAATCTTGTTCCCATGACTTCAAAACTTACAATAGTAACAATTACTTGAATTTAAGTGCATGTCATACTATGAGAGGCTTCCAAAATACATAGCTGCAATTTCTGCTAAACTGTATGAAAAATCGGTGATCAACCATTTTGTTTGCCATCTATTTTAGAAGAAAAACTGAAGTTTGCAATGATGTTCTACACTTTCATAAGTAATGATGTGCTTTTAATTTCTACAGTACTGTGGTGATCATTGCTGTAATGTCTAAGCTGACAGTTTAATTTCTTTTCAAAGTTTTAAGAAATTCCATTATCTTGTTGCCATGCTTCTGCACTTATAACTGCAAATTTAAATGCAAGGAAAGCAATCCAACTTCTCTAACAATGACTGAATATCATTGTATGAAATTTCAGTAGAATTAAAAAATAATTTCCTAAGCGTTTCTTAACATCCCAATTAGGAAAAGGAAAAAGCACAAAACCTCTGGTTGCCCTTAGAGCTCTAAACTGTGTGAAAGTAGCGTTAACCATAAGTCAACCACTTGACATTGAACAGGGCTCTCTTAAATGACACCTAAAGGGATGTTGCCCTCAGGCTTATACATTTAGTCAAATAATCTCACTGAGAGATCTGCTACAGCATTCTTGTAGAACTGCTAGTAGCTGTTAACACAGCAGTCTTGACCTCCTAAGTATTTCCTTGAGAATTAAAGAAAAATGTCCAAACATCAGTGGACGAGTCACATCACCACCACTTCTTCACTTGTGTGATGCTGTTACGCACCACCTGAGTTGTGCCACTGGAGAAACATACTTTTGAGAACAAATTTACTTCAGCCTTGACTAAGTACAGCACTGCTTCACTGAATGAAACCAATGAAAAGTTTGATTTGGAAACAAACACCAGAGTCCTTGGAGCTGAAGTGGGAGGGGTGTGTGTGTGCATGTGTGTAAGCACTCCAACTTGGGGTCTCCAGTTGAGTCAATTGTAAGGTTTTTCAGAGATTTTCAGGGACTCACAGCTCCTCCAGAAAGCAGCAATTGCTTTTTAAAATCTAACTGCATATGTTTTGCCCAAAAGCACACAATGGCTTATGGGCAGAACCAGGAATAAACTCCAGTTCTTGATTTACTGCCCCTTGTTTATTCCACTGTGGTTCACTATTCCTTCATGAAAACACCATATAGGCCCATAGCTTTGGCAACAAGTTGTATTTAATTTTGTTGGTCTTCTGCACCTTCGATTATAAATTGGCATCATTAGCCTAATTTTTAATATATTTTGGGGGGATCTAGTCTTTTCTGTCTTTTCTGACATACTCCTGAATGTGGTATTACTCAGAGAACTGTGTGTCAAAGAAATAACAAAATGTAATACTTATATATTCTTTTCACAATAGATCAGTTTTCTGACAGGGATGCTCAGTAGCAAGAAGGGACCAGGTAAGACATATATCTGTCAAGCAATAAAGATTCTCCCAGAGCACACAGATGACTAAGAACGTTACTGAAGACCTGACTTGCAAGATAGTAATTTTGCTCAGTTCACTCCACAGATCCTACACACCTCCTCTCAGCTGGCTGGAAAAGAAGTTGGATTCTTCTGGCATGCATTTCATAAAAAAGAGAGGAGTGTCTGGACTTGCTGTTACACAGTGCCTATTACACGGTACTATTACATAGTACACTTTTACATAGTGTATCCATGTCTAGTTTGAGCAACGAGAGTGTATTTAACTCTCATATAAACTAAACAGGTGAATTAATGTGTTTTGTTTTTTTTTTAATTTATTTAACATTAGATCACTACTAGCAAAGAACATGTTTTAGTACCAGGTGCTGTTGCTTTGAGCAATACAGACAAAAATAAGCACACATTTTGCTAAACACAGAGTAAGCAAGCAGACAGCTCTTTTAGATTAATAGAATACTCAAATTACAAAATTTTAATGTAAGTCAAAACATTAAAAATAAAGGAAGTTAACTGATTTTAAATCTAATTCTAAACTTTTAGGTTAATTTGGGGTTTATATCCGAAAGTATTGTTTTGTCATGCTACTATTTATGGTTTTATAATTACATCTTCCTGGCATTGCTTTGCTTCTTAGGAAGTCTCCCTACTCTTGCACATAAAGAAGAAAGCAAATTAACCTTGTAAACTGAAAAAGGAATAGCGATGACTCATATCTTCTAAATGCACAAGGTAAGAAACAGAATTTCTTTTCCAGTCTTAGAGTCTTTCCCAGTTACCATTACAAGGTAGGACTTATAATGAATAAGTGGTGATATATTGTGTGATTTTATTTCTTTTACAACATTCATTAAATACTTAAAGTGTGATATGAATCAGAATAATGGGTGGAACCTTCAGCATGTTGCAGTTTTGTTTTCTCATGCCTTTATTACAAATACAGAATGTATAATTGATGCATATAAGTAAAGTCAGAGGTTGAATAATAAAACAAACAACTTTTAAGGAAGAAGTTATCCTCTTTTATGATAAGTTTTGTGTTACTTGGTAGTTTTTGTTTTGGTTTGGTTTTGCATTCGTGTTACACCTTGCTAGAGTTTTTTGATACTCCTTATGCTCAAAATATGGAAAATACACATTTTTTCACAGAGTTATGAGGACAAAGATATGCTTATGTACTGTTAGACTTCAGCGTCAACGAAAATATTTTTTTTCTATTACAGAGGTAGAAATGAAATAACTGCCTATGAAATTATATGCACTCAGTTATCTAAATTGCCTACTCTGAACACACTTAAAAAATTATGGATTATATTTGCTGCATTCGGAATACAATTTCCAATAGGTCACCTTGCATAACTGTTCCCTCATGCTTTAGTAATTTCTTCTCCCTTTCAGCTCCTTGAAACAGAATCTTTATTGATTTTGAATTAATTATCAAACTACCAGAAGGCTCAATGGATGATTTGAGATGTAAACACTATGATCTGAAATTTTGAATCATGTTACTCACATTACAGCCTAGCTTCTGACATCCTTTCTCACATTGAATAACGTTATCATACATGATCCTAATGACTTCAGTATGACCATTTCCAAGAAGCTCCTAAGCATACAAGAACAAGATCAGTATCTTGCTGTTTAAAAGCAGCTCTCCATATTTCTATATGAGAATATAAATTGTTTCTCAGTCATACTAAACAGATAAAGACACAAAAGAGACAAGGAACATTCGGTATATATGTAACATAACATTGCATATAAATATTTGACAGCTGCATTCACTCTCAGGGATTGACAAACTGTTGTTCAAAAGCAAATTTATTCTTCCTGAAACAGTTCATTTTTTTCTGCCCCTACTAGTTATAGAGAGGAAACTCATCAGAAACTTTTCTTCTGATTAATAAAGAGAGAAGGGGATTCAGGGAGAGATGGACAAACAACCCTGACAGGCCAAGGAGCCCCCGTATTGCCCATTGATGTGGTGCCCAACACACCTGCATTCTTCAGCAAGGATCTGAGCAAAACCAGTTTATCTGAACAATGGTACCTGCTTTCCGAGAAAAGTGCTTGTAGATAACTTCAGAAGAGCTCTGTCATTTGAAGGGTTGAGAGATACCGTTGCTGATAACCAGTTTATCCCAATTTCCAGGTTATACCACTTCTATTAGATTTTTCAGGTTTGGACTGAAATTACTTTTTAAAGGAAACCAGTGCAGAAAATAAAAAATGTATACATGATGGCAAATATGAAAATAAACTGTAATATTTGTCCATTTTTCAAAAGGAGAAGAAAGTTATTAAACTGTAATCCCATTTAGTGACTTCCATTTGACATCTGACACTCAAGGGACAAAGGCAGCATTTGGTACAATTTACTTATGGGAAACACTTCACTAAATTGATTTCAATGAAGTGAATTGCAACTTCTGCAACTTAATGAATTTGACCTTAAACATTAATGTTTAGATGAATGAGATTTACACACAAGGAACAAAACAAGACAAGACACCAGTAAGGTGACTTAAAGTAAACACAGCATGGAACTCTTTAGAAATTATTTCTCCATTATTTTCTGTCTACCACTTTATCAGCAATTAAAGACTATTACCTGACTCTAATAACTTCCCCCTGTATAAGGATTGGGGGGGGCGGGGGCAGAAAGTATTATGCCTGCCTGATCAATGTCAAGTCTTCATTTCCTTCTCTTCTGTAACAGGATAATAGGTACTTGTCAGTTATTTTTCCATGCATCACTAGGCTCGAATGAAGATGTATCATGCCTGGCATAGGGACTTAAATATGGACATCACATTTTCCTCAGGTCAAAACACTACCCTCCAGTAAGAAGAGGTGGGAAAAAACCCACATGAAAATGAGAGTGAAATACCTTTAACAGGGATCACAGGACTTCTTTTCCTCCCACCTCAGACACATCCTTTCCACCATCAAGGCTGTTGGTGCACAGGCCTTTAAATTGCTGATCTGACTGATGGTGTTTATCCAGCACCAGTCTGAAAATGAAACAGGACAGTAGACCCCATTATTTAGCTATTATTGTTTGTGCAACTGTATTTTGGGGGATTTCATGTTTCCCTTAAAAAGATCACAAGCAAGTTTTTATCACTATACATTAAAATCAAACATCCATTATTTAAGACAGCACAGGCTGCTTGCAGAAGAAACACATTTTGTACTTCTAATGACAAAACCTTACTCTTGGAGCCTCAAGTCTGTCTTGATAAGGGATATTTCATCTGTACAGCAGTGCTTTCTGTTTCAATATACTTTGGTTGCAAAGGATTTAGAAACGTTTCATGTCTTCAAGAGATGCATAATTCTTCTGAAAGAAATTATTCTTAACATAAGTAAGGCTTCAAAGTACTTGAAATATCTTTTCATTTTTAACTATGTCAAGTGCTTCTCTCAACAATAAAATCTAAAAGACACATTGGAAAATCTGATTTTTGTTCTCTGTTACTTTCATGTACTCACAAGTTTATTTTATATACTTGGTCACAGGAGAACTGTCTGAAAGTGATATAAATGTATCATTTTTTACAGTGGAGATTTACATTTATGCACCCAGTTGTGAAACTACTTCTCATTCCTTAAAATTGCCTTCTAAATTTTATCTAAAGTTAAGGAAATCTGTTTAAATAGAGATGCCCCTTTTTGTACATAGTAAGAAGGGGTCACAAATTTTTCAGGCACCATGAATAGATTTTATATTCTAACACAGATCTGATATATTACCCTGGAAGTTTGTTAGCCAAATGGCTTCTGTTCAGGATTGACTGACCTGGACAGGGACTGTCTTACAACAGTTCACATGAAATCTGAATAGCCTAGTTTAATACAGAAGCTCCCAACTAGAAGTTATAGAAGTTTTATCTGAATAAAAATGGGAAGATTAGGAATTTTTAATATTTTTCATCTTACCAGATAGGAATGCCAAAGTCTGCATATTTAAAACACGCATGCAATGAAGACACTCTCCAGAACCAGGGCTATATTTTTACATAATACTGTCATGCCAGTTGATTGCCCTTAGCTTACAGGATTTCATGTGGGAGCAGATTCAGAAGGGAAAACCCAAAAGAAGGTGAATTAATTTTTTTTTTTTTTTTAAAGCTATAAATACTGAGAATGAGCGTGTGCTGATATTAATTACTGTACCATAAAATATCACTTCTAAACGATGAAACTATTTTGGGACTTAAAATATGGTAATAAATTAGGAAATGAAAACCACTGAACAACTGCAATAGAAGATACTAGAGGGGAAGAAAGAAATTACTTTATTTTGACAAGAAAAATAAAACTATGAGAAGTGGTCTGGACCCATCACTATAAGTTAAGAAAATATCAATCACAATAGTTTACACTTATTATTCTAATAATCCAGGCACTTTTTGAAGTGCCTTCAGCCTATATAAACAAACAAGAAAAAATGAGACCAAACCAGACCAAGCCCAGGAACCTGCAAGACACAGAAATTGACTTAATTTTTTTGTTGTTGTTGTTTTCCTAATTTAGTCACATAAACTATACAAAAGACAAGAGTTAATGTTTGTTAATTTTTAATAAAGCTGTTTAAAATCTGAGCTGCTAAGAAAAACTCTATTTTAGACACAGGGGAGGGAAATTTGAAACAATCAGCTCAATACACCACTACTCAATTCTAGACACTTCACAACATCAAGTAGTAACAGAGAAACTAGATGACTTTTTAGCTCTTGAGGTTAGGAACTTGAATTTCCACATCCCATGTGCTTTGATAGCTTATCAGCATTGCCCCTGAGATGTTCCAGGTGGGCCTGCTCTACGAAAGAAATTTCCCCATCATTTTTGAATTGGCTAATGACTTCTCTGTTTAATCATCTCTCATGTATAACACAGCAAGAGAGAACAATGCTTAAAGAACGTTAAACCAGCAGAATGGACTACAGAGGAGCTTCGCGTTGTTGACTTTATTCACTACATGCCACACAGCCCACGCACGTACAGAAGACCTAGAGTGATTCTAATTAGAGGAGCATCACGATGGTATAGATTTTAGATAAAATGCTAAGTACAGTCCTGACTGTTCTCTGGCCAATAACAAACCACAAACAGCTCTGCAAATCAGAGGACAAATGTGTCCAATTATTTCTTTGCTTAGATTTCTTTTTTTTTTTTTTTAAACAGTGCCTGAGCAGGCTGCTGCATACCGAAAGGCATCTCATAATGCCCAAGCACCAGGGGCACAGACTCACATAGGCAGCTGGAATTGATGAATACCTTCTCATTCCATAACAATATTTCCTTAGAAGGTTTATTATACTGAATTTTTATACTAGCTTAAACTTTGATTCAACAAACCTTACGTAAAGCAAACAGCTTAACTTGCTACGATAGGAATCTCTCCTACATTAAAAAAACTGCGCAAGTATTCTTAATCCTGGGTGAAACTATGTTACATTTGGTGTCTTGTTTCAGGCTGCATGAACAGGGACAAAGTCAATTTAGATTTAGACATCTTGAAATGCCAGCCAGGAGACATCCATGAAGAACCTGGCCTGTTGGAGCACATCCCTGGTCTGCTCCCTCTGCCTACGTGAACAAGAGCTGCTGCCGTTGGTAAAACTCTGACAAGATAAGCTGGAGGCTTTCTAGCAAAACTACCCCAAAGTACTGAGCTCCCCAACGCAGAAGATGTCAGAAAGATTAAGTCACATTCCTGTGGTTTAAAACAGAATCAGCTTCTCTTCTTGCAGCCAGTGTACAACATGACTAAAGGAAAACTCTCAGAGTTTGCCTGAGTGCAATATGGTCCCTTGCTGGTGCAAGTACACAGCATATCAAACTCTCTCAATTTGCATAGCAATTAGTAGACGAGGACAAGCTGTAAAAGCAAAGATAGACAAATCTGATATGAAAAAAATTTCACACTGAGGGTTCTCAGGTGTTTTTAGCAGCACTGCCAAATGAGAAACATGATTTGAGAGAAATCTGAGCCTGATTAACCACTGTTTTCCTGCACCTTTACTCTGGCAAAAAAGGAGGATTTTGAATGTAGTATCTGCTGCAATGTGTAAGCCTAGGCAGGACCAATGTTTTTATGATGCACTTGTCTCTCATAATTCAAAGAAAAACCTGCTAAAACCACGCATTTGCCCTTCAGTGATACCTCCTAGGCTTGTCATACTCCTCACGTTGAGCAGAGCACACCAGGCAGGAGAATTACACAGCGCCGAAGGGCAAGGGAGTGTAGTGATCCTGACTGGGAGACCGTTGCACACCGAGGAGTTAGTGATTCACAGCATGGTTAACGTGAACAGGTCCAAGCCCGTGCTGTGCTGTGCTGTGCTGTGCTGCATGGACAGGACGTCCTGGCCTTCAGGCTGCATTGTGCTATGCACATCCCTCGGGCACAGGATAAACTTCTCCAGTTGCTTGTAACAAAGGAGACTGCAGGCAGCTCCCACTCGGTACCAGCAGGTAAATTACCTGCGTGTCCTTACCTCCGTCAAAAGCTGCAGCAACAAATTTTCCATGGAAACATTCTTTTGTTGGATCCTGGAAATGATGTATAGAGCTTTTTTCCTTGTAAGAAAACCCCATAAGAGCTCATAGGAGCAAACTGGGGAGGCCTTTCCAGAGATTGGGTCTGCACCGTGGGCTGCGCCCTGACCGGAGGAGCCTTCAATACTGCACAGCTCAGGGCTCCCAGCATCTGAAGGGACGTAGGATTATCTACACTATTTTTTGTTAGCTCTAATAAATAGCATTTAAATTTATTCTTCACAGTGCCTGAGTGCTTTTCTTACTGGGATCATAACAAACCAAGTCACCCAAACTGGTTTTTTTTAATTCTCTTTTCATTCCCCTCCTCTGATCTTGAGGCACAGTTGATCTGAGCAAAATGTTTGCTTTCCCGTCTCTGCTATGCAGAGAAAAAGATGTTAGGACTGAGATGACTAGCAAAGAAACTTGTGTTTGAGAGACATGAATTTCCACACGAACAATGCTAGCTAAACTGCTATTTAAAATGCACGAATGGTGTGAAGTCCTGAGACTTCGCAAAAAACAAGATTGTTCATCACATGTAACTGTCATGGCAAGCCACACTTTTAACTAGAGAATTGTTATTGCTAATCAGAACAGACAAAAGGAGCCCTTTAATGCAAATTACTGCCCTATCATTCAGTGGGAGATTTTCTATCTGAAAATCTGTGATAGAACATTATATAAAAATAACGTGTGAATACTAAAATGGCAAAATGCTCAATATTGTGTAATTGGTACTTAGAGAGACATCAGAGCATTCTGTTAGGCTGCCTTGTAAAGATCCGTTTTCTGTTTAAGTGCTTAGGTACTCAAAATGGTGGGGGCAAATACAATGAAGGAGTCCAGCCAAAAATCCTACAATGAATGGATCATTTCCTACAGTTTCCCTAAGGGTGTCATTTGCAGTGGACAGGACCTTAAGAACAGAGGCAAAATCATCATGTTAAAGACAGTCTCTCACAGGCCTGACAAAGTGCTGTGTCAAATGAAAAAAAAATTCCTAATATTTTCCTCAAAATTCTACAGATTTTATTTAGCCAGGTAAATACTACATGAAGGACAACATTATTTTTTTTTTTTTTTTAATATCTTTACTTGCTTCCCCTTTCTAGATATATTTCTCTCCCGACTTGAAGCCTGCTCCTGTAGTCAAGCATCAAATATGACATTCTGATTTGCACTAAAGTTAAGAGAAGCTTTGGTATTCACCTTATAAAAAGGTGTTGGGCTAAAGCATAAAAAATTGCCAGTGGCTTGCAGTGTTTGATACTGCGTTTGCTGTTCCACTGCATTTGCACTGGATGAAAGACTACTTCAAACCAATATAAACTCAGTTATTTGAAAAGTATCTCACCTTTAATACAAAATGAAAATGACTACCTAAAGAATGTACAAAACAGGCTTCGTAACATATACCCAGGAAATCAAAAAGAAAACAATTTATTTCTAGAAAGAGTTGTGGGTATTCAAGTTTAAATTCTGTAACAGGGTAACTGCATCAATCATTGTCATTAGATTACAAGGTATTCTAGGCATTGTAGGTAGTCAAATGCAAGACAATGCAGACAAAAAGACGACAATCAATGTTCTTTTCAAATAAATGTGAACCAGACACCAACAATCTGATTAAAATTATTCCCCATGAGCCATACTATTATTACCCTGAGATAAAACATCCTGAAACAGGTTAATAAACATAAACATTTACCTAAAGTCATTTCATTCTCTGCTTTTGAAAGGATAATAAAAAGTACAGTAACAAGCATTTTCTTTATTCTCAAGAACATAAACTGAAGGGAAAAAAAAACAGTTTTCCAGTACTGTGGCTGGAAGGTACCCATATAGTGAAAGAAATTAGTTAGAGATGGGAAGATATCTTTCCTGATTTCAGCAAGGAAAATTCATGGGAGACAGAGTTTAGTAAATTAAAGAGAATTAGGAAGGCAAAGAAGCAACAAAATAGTTAGAAATTAGATTGAAATACATACAATTAAAAATTAACCAAGTGCTTTTATGACATACTTAAAACATCATACACTTCTAAAAGGGCTAAAAATACACAGAACTCTATAAGGCATAATATGCTATGAATACTGTATATCAACAGAGGATGAGTAAGCTGACAATATTTCTTACCATGTTTAATTAAAATCTGTGAATGGTTACTGATGCCCTTCAAAGATTCTCTTTGACATCACTTACAATTGAATGAGGTCCTTAAGATGATAAGACAGAGGGTAATTCTAAGCAGAGAACAAAAAGTGATATCTTTTGGAATGATGCTTAGCAGCTCCCTGACTACTGTCCTTGCCTAAGGAACATATAGGTCTAAGAACAAAAAGTGTTTTGCTTTTACACCAGAGAATATTGACAAACTTATGTTAGTTCAATTCATCACCAAATTAATGAAAATAAAAGCAACTTCACAGAAACTATCCTGTTCCAACTATCCAACTGCCAACTATCCTATCCAACTACTAAAAATCTATTACACCTAGGCATTTTGAAGTATCAGTATGACAATACGAGTGGTTGGAGTTCTTGGTAAAGTAAGACAAGACCTTTTTTTCAACATATAATTTAAATTGGTATGGGAGGGGGCAGAATACTGCTGTGCACTTTGAGCCTCATATGTGTAAGGAGCAGAAGCATTGTGAATACTTCCTTAACTTGTTTAGTCAAAGGATTAAAGTCAGTTGTACGAATAAAGTACACCACTTTATGGTGTTGGGATTTTATGTTGCATATTTTATCAGAGAATCAGAAGTCTGCAGAAGGCAGTATCCTCACTTTTACAAGCAGAGAGGCAAGAAATAGTGATATAAACTTAGTCACAGTCACACAGCAATTCAAGGACATCAAAAAGATGAGCCCTAGTCCTTCCATTTCCCCAAGCCACATCACTAGACCACACTGCTTTTTAAGGACAGTTGAAGATAAAACTTACAGAAAATAATGACAAGTACACTAATGGATAAGAAGCCTTCGGATCTGTCTACAGTTTGCATTTATTAATGAAAAATTTACTCTATAATTATTGAACAACAGTTATTTATAAAATATCTTATTTGCCTGAACGTGAAAATGTGAAAAAGGGGCAAAATTATTTGAAAATATAGCTTGCCTTGCAACACAACTGTTCCTAGAACATCACTAAGAAAACTGGAGTTTAAAAAAACAGCTGTGCTGGGCAAGTCTGGCCAGCTGCTTACCGAGAGGGGAAAAAAGAAAATCCAAGAAAGCACTTTTCTTCCTTCTCTCTCTCTCTCTGCCCTTGGCAATACATCAGCATGTAAGTGAAATCTGCTACAAACTAAAAATGAAAAAAAAAACCCCAACCAACAAACCAACCAAAAAAAAAACCCAAAACACCAGAAAGAAATGGGAGGGGAAAGATGGCTGTGCAAGCTATTAATGCTCTGAATTAAGAGGTCTAAACTGACAATCTCAATGCATGTCACGCAAGAGTTTTCAGTTTTGCTGCTCAACAGCAGAGTTTGAGTTGATGGAAAGTGCTGATCAGGAAGCTGCTTCTCATCAGTAAGATGCCAAATTAACTCAGGGAAAAGAAAAAACTACTCAGAAGTCAGTGTGAGCTACAGTATGAGAGAGAGCAGCTTTGGGCTAACCAACCTGTCAAAACAGAACAGACAAGTTGCTCAACTGAAAAAACTCATGGATCTGTGGTTGAAAGCAAACCCAAAGGAAATTATAGTGCTAAAGCCCAGGAGAACAAGGTGACACAAAGGCCAAACACAAATTTTTGCATTTGCTCATGCCATTAGAGCCAAGAAGCAGACGGGAAAGTGCCCACCCCTACTGGGGCTTCTTCTCAAGAAAAAACTCTCCTAGAATGAGGCAGTTAACACCACCCTTGCTTCTTCTCACGGAACGATGGACCCCATACTGAAGTACACAAACTCCATTACCCCTAGTATCCCCCAGAGGCTGGAGAACTGGATTGAAATGGCACCCAGGTAACTTATAGGCAGATACCTGGATACGAGGAGAAAGTCCCATCTATTAGGCCATTCACTAATCTATCCTTTTTAAGCTATTGTAGTTTAAGTAAATAATTAAACATGAATTGTGGTGGGGAGAAAAAGATATTGAAAGAAAATATGCAAGACTTAGGTTTCTGCTCACCTTTGATGACAGGGAGTCCTTTTCGAATTCCTAATCCAAAATAAACACGTATACAAGAGAAAGACTGATAGTAACTTCACGCAGAAATACCCAAAACCCAAATGGCAAGGACATCCTTTCCTGGTGCAAAGGTTGTGGTTTCAAGCCCTCACCTTCATACAGTTCCTTTCGGTATCCTGTTGAGGGAAAAAGGGAACTCATGATAGACATACAGCTAAAAATTTCTTGGCAACCAATTTAAAATCTTAACAATAAATATAATTTAACTGGGCTAATAATTATCATTAAAATGTAATAGTACAAATGAATACAAGAAAGCATAACTAATAATACCTTTAAAATTGATATACAAGAAAACTTACCCCTTTCCTCTGATATTATGCCTACCCTCCCCAAGCCCTTCTGGGTGTCAGAATGAGCATTTGGGGGTGCTGCAGTGAGTCACCAGTGTCCCCAGGTCTCACTGGGAAGGTTGTGATGCTGGTATTGAGGTCTCCTTCTTCCTCAGTCCTGGGGTCTAACTCGATTTCTCTTTATATATTTCCTTTATACATTTCCTTTGTACATTTTCCCTTTCTTATATTTTTCCTAGGGTATCCTTAGTCCAAAAGGTATCCTCCCATGAAAAATAAAAAACAAACATAAGAAAAGATTTTAAATATATATATATTCCATTTGGTGAAAGAATGTAGGGGAATAAGAATTGCTTTTTAGAAGAATTAGAACTCAGAGGTGGAAATCAACCCGTGTGTGGAAAGTGTAAGCATCCACTACAGAAAAGTGTGAAATCTATTGCAAATTCAGAAATGTGCATGCACACAAAATATTGTTGAATGCAAGAACTTTCCTTTCCTTCTTTCTCGCATGTCAAACACTATTACACTCATTACCTTGATAAACCCTCTTGATCTTCTTTATCTTTCCCCCTAATTATGCCCTTTCTGTCTTTCTCTTCTCCCTGAAGTTTCCATCATTCTGTCTTTCCACTGAGTCTCCTTCTCTAGTAGGACATATGCAATCCCTTTCTGCACCCATGCACACCATTACATTTTCAACTTGCTAGCTAATTTCAGCCTGGCTGAATGATAACATTTTGTTATGTTTCTACAAATGTGAAAACGGGCAGCCAGGTAGGGGAAGAAGGGCACACTGGGCATGGCACTGAATAACAAGCTCAAGCATTATTAGAGTCCAGAGAATCGCCAAGAAAAGTGACATTACAAGTAGCTCAATCCTAGGAAAAGCTTTATTCAGAGCTCACACACTTTGAAACAACAAAGGCAATAAAATTTCATTCACCCTGGTGATGTGAATTCTTTCACCTTATTTCTTTCTTGGAAGTAAGGAGAGACTAAAATATAGCCTTATGTATTGAGAAATCTATAATGGTCTTATCTTATACCACACATATTTTAGTGAGCTGAATTTTGCATTCTGTTTGCCTGCGTTTCCTTTATATAACACTAAAACCCCTCTGAAAACCAATAAATTACCAATTTGAAACTGCAGTAAGAATCATTCAAGTTTTTACCACATCTATTCTCACTGTAATATTTTTCAGGAGACTAAGTTTGTATTGTACCAGTCGTCTTTCCTTTGAAACCATGGTCACTGTAATTAAGTATCAAAATTTTAGTATTTCATACAATCTGTGACAGGTGCTTTATTGCATCAACCTTTTCAATATTCTTTATGTTGATTGCCCTGCCTTTCCTTTCCACACAGTTTACAACCTCACTAAACTGTGGGAAGAAAGGTACTGGCCAGCAAGCAAAACGACAAAACATTGAAGCTGAAAGAGAAAAGGTCAAAATTTTCAAAATCCACTGTCCTATTTTATATATTTCAGGAATTTTAAAAACCTCAGAAAGTATCCTTGGTTTTATGTTATTTTAAGAATGAGTAACTAGCTATTGAAGGATTTTTTAAAAGATAGACAGTAATGAACTGAGTATAATTTGTTCATTTTTCAATTAAAAAATAAAAACAGATGAAAAGTTCCTTTTCCATTGTCCATTAAAATAATATTCCTTTTCACCCAAAATACAAATTTTCATTTTCAAACATTTATCATAAAAACAAAGACAATGAAAGGCTGGTTTCTCAAAACTGTAAAACCAGGAGATTCCACCAGTAACCCCATCTCTCCATCCCTTTTTCTTTAATAGCATGTAAATTGGATCAGTTTACCAAGTGTATGGGAGATCCAAGTTTCAGCTCTGTCATCTGTTTAAGAAGACTGAAATCTAGAGTTTACACAGAACATCCTCTTCCAAGAGGGCATACTCTGACTTCAGAACATGGGACAGTCTCAGTCCCTTTTTATTGCAGCTTTCAAGTATTTAAATACTCAGTAAGTCAAAAACAAAAAGTCACCAAGTTGCCTTGTGGAGATGTGGTGTTGGACACATGTCACGGAAGTGATCCTTGTCCATGCCTCAGTGAAAGCCTAATTTTTATGCAAAACAGCTTAAATAAGACAGAGACCATTCATCCCACTGATAGATATCCTACAAGCCTGTAACAATCCTCCTTTTCTGCTTCACTAAAGAATTTTCCTGATCTGCATATTGCCTGAAACTGAGAAAATATTCTGGAAAAGGATCACTACATGCCAGTTCTCTACCTGCATTGCTTCCTAGGCTGCAACTGAAGGGCACCGTGGAGGCAGGATCGGGGCCGGGGGGAGCCCTGCCCTCGTCACAGACTGGGGAGTGGGGTGGCATGCAGAATGGTGGGCATCACCTGCCCTTTGGGGACGGCCCTGAGTTTGTTCTTTCCATCCTGTTCTCCCCCTCCTGCCCCTGCAGCCCAAAGCGAATAACAGTCAAATCTGGGAGTAGCTAGGTATCTGGGGGACAACTTATTTGTTAAAAGGAAAGAAACAGCCAGATTCACAATGGACATCTGAATAGCTACAGGGAGACTCTTGGACAAATAATACATTAAGTTTACTGAAGGTTTAGCCAATGAAAGCGAGAGAAATGTTATTCATCTGCACAATGGCAAAGCATAAAAAAGAAATTAATTCTTCTTTAAATCTCTTTTTCTTCATTAATTGAAAGGCTAAAAATGATCTAGAGTGCCTGGATCTTCTGCCAACTTTCTCATAAAATGGATATCGCTTCAAACTTGAGTCCCATATCGTGGCAAACTGCATTTTTGTAACAGCAAAGAATTGAGTTTGCATTTTCTTTACCCATTTTTCAGCTACTCACAAAGACAAGCGTAGAGCTGTTCAAAAAACACAGGTTCAGCATAATAATAAACTGAAACAAATTGTTCTCCATTATCCAAAATCTTTGCTCCAGCTACAGGCCAGCTACAGTTAATAATAATAGCACTGATCAACCACAAACAATAAAAATATCAAGAAAGTCTGAATTCATCCATGCTTAACCCCCCATGACTTGGGGTGACAGTTTTCAGCACGGAACAGATGCTTCTGCTCTACGTAACAGCATGAACTATCCTACAAGTATAACCATCTCTCATCAATCTCACCTATGAGAAAAAAAATCAAGTTCCTTAAATACCTGAATCACTCTGTATAATTTAATGTGGTTATAAATTTTTTTCCTAACTTCTAACTTACCATCTTTAAAAATAGTGTACTACAGATAATACCTTTGGAAATTTGGGATTTTTTTCTAATGGACTGTAAAATAGTCTGACTTAAGAATATGTTTCATAAAATTAAATTTAAAAATCTAAAATGTATTCTTATAGAAGCTAAGTAGGCTAGAACTTGCATACAAGCCCTGGGCTTGGGAGAGATTTTCCTTGTTTGGTCACTGCTACCAATGGTCAAATACAGAATTACTCTGCATATCTTTAATAAATTGTGTTATTGATACCTCCCATTAAATAATTAATTACCATCTGTTTCCCCCCATAGTGATCACCTTACAAAGTTCTTCAGAGTAGTCACATTAGCAGCTACAAAATGCAGCATGTTATAAAGATACCCTAGGTATCTGTGATATGCTGCAGGAGCTCACAGCTGTATCCATGAGATCCTGCACTTGCAGTTCATCCATCTGCCAGGTAAGAAGAGCTTACCAGATTGTGTACGGAGCTGTTTTTAGAAGCCAAGCAAAACTAAAACTACATGGGTATATATTACTGTCTCCCACAATCCCTATTTTTTTTTAATATAGACATGGCTTAAAGTATCTTTTCAATATCTTCAGGGCATATCTAACTACTGGGTACAGTATACACCTTTTGTTTCTTCTGATTATTCATGTGAATGATATTAAAAATGCGTAAATCAATTTTCCTGGACAAAGTGAGCCACCAGAATTAGCTAAGAGGAATGGAAGTTGGGTAGACCAGCCTGCCCAAGAGCACGAGTGACAGCTAGTTTTCCTGTGGCAAATGTGGAGCCCTTCCAGACTGTTCTTTTAGGAAATGTATGAACATAAAAAAAAAAAAAAAAAAAAAAAAAAAAAAAGAAAAAAAAAGAAAAGCAAATGGTATTTTTTGGATTGTGCCTGCCAAACACAAAGCAAGTAATGCTTGAACAAAAGTGACATTTATGTACACTAAATGTACATAAATACGTCCATATTAACATATGTATATAATAATACATAATAATTACATAAATACTATGTACATAATAATACATAATTATGTACGTAATATGTACATATTTATGTTTACGAAGTTCTCGATGTATTCCTTGTGTAATTATCTCTCAACATTGCTTTCTGACATGCAGGGAAGATGAGAACAGCTGTTCACTTTATAGCTAACTGCTATTTTTGCCTTTATACAGACATATCTATTTTCAACATTTTTATGTATGTGTACACACACACACACATATACACAGAAATGCACGTATTTATACACTTGCAGATAGATACTGATAACTGGCTAGGAGAGCGAGCCTTCCCTTTTCTTCATAGTCTGTCAGTAAGTACTGGAGCTGACACTCCTGGTGAACAGCTGGCTAAGTTGTAATGAAATTAAGTACTGGAAATAGTCAAGTTTAAATAGAGATACTTTCTTCAAAAAAAAACCAAAAACAACAGGGTAAACCTTCAGGGTTTGTTTTTTTTTTAAAAATCGATATACTTAATAAACCACATCTGCTATCTTACTGAGATTTACATCCTCTTGCAGACCACTCAGGAAACAGAAAGCTGGATTCAGCCATTTTACTCGCACTGACAATCCATTTCTCCATGTAACATTAATCACGGTGGGAACATTTCATTAATCACTGTGAGGAAGGGTATCAGACGTGGTCTACAGCAAACTTGGAATATTACACTAGATCAAGCAAATAAATCTTCATTTAAGAAAGATAACACTACTCATGATTCGCTCCTTGAAAAGAAGTACTGACTGGATTCATCAGTTTACTCTGGCCACTTAGCACTGCTGAGACAACATGAAATACTTCAGATATTTACACCCTGGTTGCAGCTGTTCAGCAGAGAGCCAGTCTGCTCTTTCAGCTGATAAACAGATCCAGATATAAAGCTGGTAGGGGCAAAGGAACCACTGGCTGTTAGCTGCCTTCCCCTTTCCCATACCACATATAGAGGGCATCCGGGAGAAGAAGAAATGGGGACAGACCATGACCTCCCTTATTAAAATCCTCTATCTGTATAAAGGAAAACAACTATACTAAAATAATATAAGGTGCTATTGTATCTGTAATATAACAGACAAATATATAAAATAGATAAACATAATAGATCTGAGTAAAAGATAATTATATCAAGTACATTAATTCAGAGAAGTTTTGATGTTATCTGCTATTAATTATCATGTTTTAAATTAGCAGCAGGCAAAGCCTGACATGGGAATGTGTTGGCAGATCCATACCAGCAATTTTAATCAAAGCTCTAAAGTAATATTGCATCACTATTTGAAGGCCAGGAGTGGCTGCAATTAAATGCCCTCTTTTTGGATGGAGCCTGCTTGCATAATTTTCTGGTAATTCAAGCTCCCAAGCAAATCAAAGCTTCATTTTAAATTTCCAGACCTTTCCTACCAAGTTCTAAAGGATAATCTTGGTGCTCTTCCTAAGTCAAAATACTGAGTTGATAGGCCTTCAGTTAAAGTCCTAGGATTGTCCACATTAATATTAGAATAATATTTGTAGTGCTTTCCTGACAATAAGCAATTAGTGTAAACAAAACAAAACACCTCTCCAAATTCAAACAAACAGAAAGAAAATATGAATGCAATGAATAATAACAAAATGCAGTGAGCACAAAGGGGCTTTGAAAAAGACGTGATATAAAAGGTAGTGACAAACATAGGGTTCATAGAATCATAGAAACATAGAACGCTTTGGGTTGGAAGGGACCTTTAAAGGTCATCTAGTCCAACCCCCCTGCCGTGGGCAGGGACATCTTCAACTAGATCAGATTGCTCAGAGCCCCGTCCAACCTGACCTGGAATGTTTCCAGGGATGGGGCATCCACCACCTCTCTGGGCAACCTGTGCCAGTGTTTCACCACCCTCAGCGTAAAAGATTTCTTCCCTATATCTAGTCTAAATCTACCCTCTTTTAGTTTAAAGCCATTCCCCCTTGTCCTGTCGCAACAGGCCCTGCTAAAAAGTTTGTCCCCATTTTTCTTGTAAGCCCCCCTGAAGTATTGAAAGGCTGCAAGTTTAAAATCTCCTTATCAGCAGGGCTTCTAATGTGCTTAGCAAGACATGCTTTAAACTAATATTGCTGTTATACAGAAATTTCTTATTTGGCATCTGTTTCTAAGGGGCATTCAGTAAAATTTTCTAAAAGGATAACTGAAAATATTTATTCATAAATAAATATATTCCAGCCTTAGTGACATTTAACCACCCACTTACGTGCAGTCACCCATAACAACTGTATTGTTTCTATATACTGTAATTACAGTACAAGATAAAGGTCTCATATGTACAACTAACCACTTAGTATTTGATAGGCTATGTTGATAATTACAGACATTGCTGAAATCACAAAATGAAAATCTTTTTCTAAGTTTCCTAATAATCTTCCTTGTAGGCAGTTCTCCTATTATACATGAATTCTATAGAAGCCTTAAGAAATTGTCATGCAGAAATATTTGTTTGAATAGTTCCTGCTGCCAGCAGCAAACTATAATTTATCACACTCTGGGATACACAGGCTGTCATTAATTCCACTTACATCCATAAGTGCTTATTTATTCCATTCCGTAGTCACATGGCACAGATTTGGTCTGAATAGCATCAGTAGCATCTTGGAGGATTTACAGATGATACTGAAAGAAAGTTGTTCCAACTTTTTTGTCTACAAATAACTTCTGCACAGGTTTCAAAACCATTGCTCAGTTATCAGTGGTGAAGGGTATGGAAATATTTTTTTGCATTTTTTTAAGCCATCTCTGCCAGTACCTAAAAAGCAGGAGATTTTAATGGGAGATTTGGCTTGCTTCAACAAGCTTCAGATCATAAAGACCATTGTGAAGATAAAACAAAGCAATGGTGTAGTAAGATGGACCTGATTTGAGATACAAACTGGACTTTAGCAACAAATATCACTCTGAAGAAAGCTGATGTTGTTAAATGCAATCTGGTTTTGCCTGAGGTTTTTGAACCTGTCAATCCATCTGAAACTGCCCTGACTGCTGTGTTCCTATGTCATCTAAGTATATTAAAGCATCTGAAAACTTTACAATGCCTTTATATTTGTATACGTTTTATGTACACAGATAAGGTGTACAGACTACATTCCTTATTCTTGCTGTCTAAATTAATGGCTAAAATGACTGCAGCTTTTTCTACGTTGTGCTTAGAAAACTTTTGTACAGCTCATATCACTGAAACATCTATAGTCACTCTCCCATCACCCTACCAGAAAAATCTCCAAGAATTTATTAACCTGTACAAGTTTGCCATTTAGGAATGAAATAGAAATGTTAATTGGGCTCTTGATTTGTTTCAAATACTTCCTTACTGTATTGGTATTTAGAACCTCAGTAACATCCAGAGGCTGGGCAGCTGTGAATTGATGGTTCCTGCTCCGAAGATCTTGCAGTCCTGGTTTTAAGTTCTTCAGACACAAAAAGAACATTAAGTTACATCAGTAAAAGGGTTATGCATTAATGTAGTGTTTTTCTTATTTCTTATGGATGATATGACTGCCCAAGTTCTGATTCTGAAAATACAAAAATATTTTTTTTGGCAACACCTTACCTCAAGATTTTTTTAATTGCTCCCAGAAATAATCAACAGAACAGCTGGCAAATTTGAATTTTTCCAATACTGTTGTATTTGATCTCAAGGCAGTCAAGCTCTGCATGATGTTCATGCTCTTATCCTGAAATAAATATTGAAATAAATTCAAAGTTTCAAGCAGGGGGAAAAAAAACAATAGATACAGAAATCTTTTGCTAAGGGTTCACAAATCAAAGCAAAGACCACATTTTCATTTCCAAAATGTAGGGAGAGGCCACAAAGGATGAAAACATTGTATTACTTCCTAATTTTACTTAAAATGAAGCTAGGTTGAAGAATATGGTATTCACAACATCCAAGCTTCCTTTTTCTGGATGTTTGTGGGTTTGGGTTTGTTTTTTTTTTTTTTTTTTTCCATTAAAAGAGTTCATTCAGTAAGAGCATGGGGTCTCCTGTCAACTCCAAATCGATCTCAGAAGTACCTGTCTTTTTTCCTTGAATAAAAAGGAAAGAAAGAATGATGTGTCTTGTCTCAGTTCTTCTCTACTAGTGACATTTTTCTTTTCTCCTGCCATATATATGCAAGTCATTAAAAAAATCATTGAGCATTTCTAGTTCTGATGAACTCTTTTTGAGTCTCTAATCACCTCATGCATTCTATTATGTGCCTGATGGGAGAGGAAAAGAAAAAGACAGTTAATTTTCAGCCAGGCGAAGGCTGCCATTTTATTTCTGTACAAAGAATAAGGGTGAAATTGCTATGTCTTGAAGTTGTCAACCAGTCCTTCCATCTTAAAATAGTCTGAAAATCTACTAATCCAAAGAGAATTGACAGAGGATTTGACCTGCCTAGGAGATAAATTTTTAAACAGCTTTTATTTTAAAAGTATATAATTAAGAGAACTCAAAATGTGCTTTCCAATTAATGGCTATCTAAGGGCTTCTTAAGGGAAACATGGTATCAAACATTATATTAAAAAGTGAGGAATGAAAATAAAAGGGAAAATATTTTAAGAACTAAGACACACAAAAATATGCGATGCACCGTTCCAGCAGCTTTACCACAAGACTCATTATAATTGGTATTTTTCTTAAAACTTCAATTCCCTGAGGTCACATGGTAATGTAAGAATTTTAGATTTAATTGTTTTCTATTCCTCTGGGTTGTAAAGAAAACATTGAAACTATAGGCTGAAAAGCAGAAGCCAGATACAGAGAACCAACAATTAATCATTAAAAAGTAATCTTATCTAATTTGAATTTTTTTTTTTATTATTTACTATTTTTTTGAGGACTGATGCATGAGTTTTGAATGCTGGGTGTTGGCAACTCTGGATTAATGAAAAATTAATATCATGGTTTGTTAACACACGTTCTCACAAACATTTAACGTTATATTATAGCTAATACTAAGGGTTCATTATTTGTTATGAACTGGGCTGTCTGAGCTCCAAAAAGTGAAACATTATTTGAGGAACTACATCAAGATCTTTTCAACCTTGTTAGAACTTTCTCAGAAATATAAACTCTGGGTATTTCACAAGTGACTAGCTTGTATGTGTGTACAAAGATTGTGGAATTTTGAGGTAAGAAAAAAAGTAGTAGTTTAGCAAATAAGTTTCTTTAGGGAACCTATGTGTTAGTTTACAGCCCCACTAACTTCTTCCAACTACTATCAGTGTGAATGATTGAAAAGAAGTAGTACAAAAACTCCCCCTCTCTATATATAATCTATTTATATGAGACACCAATATACACACACAGACACATTCACATATGTCCTTCAAAATCATTATACATCTCCATATTGCTGTAAGGCTTTGAATAAACATAGTAAAACTAAAAAATCTAGCAGTTCAGTAATAGCTTGTCAAAGAAAAAGAGTAACTGTGGGTAAAATGTTAATACCTCTCTCCCCTTCTCTTTTATGTTGAATAAATTATTCATTTGTCATTTATTAGCTAACTGTGCATATTTTATGCTTTTTTAAGATTAATAATTACTTTATGTAACTTGAAGTATTTACACTGGATTTGTATGATTTTTTTCCGTGCTGACAGTTTAAACACTCTATCATATAAAATAAAGTGATTACTATTGCCTTGTCTGAGAGAAGGTTGTAAAAACATGTCTCATTAATTTTATGAGGTCATCTAATTGATGTAAGAGAGTAGCAGAGATTTCAGTTCGCAGCTGAAAAGCAAGCAGCTCCCTGTGGGTGCATGGAGCTCGGGCGACTGTAGGCAGCCTCCCTGCCCCGGGAGGAATCTAGCTGCAGCGCCCACTGGCTGAGTGGGGGACGTCGCAGCCGGTCCCCTCTTTGGCGTTACTGCTTTTTTTGCATGCACTCACAAACATTAACTGCAATGCAGAAGGAAAAAAAAAAAACATAAATCTCAGTGCAAGACTGTCACCAAGTTTCATTGAACTGGAAGTGATTGTATATGAATAGATCAGTTCTACCTTATGTCACCACTGGAAAGGTTATACAAACATAGAATGGCAATATGAACATTTGCATCAAGACACAAACAGAATTATCCCACACTGATGGTTTTAAACTTGTATTATAGAAGACTTCCATGTTTCTTACTTATCTGTTGGCACTAGTAAGAAATCGTGTCAATGAACGCTTACTGAAATAAAATTCTCAATGTGAACTACATATCGTTCTAAGTGAAATGAACTATATCAAAATGACATTAACTTATCTGTATTTCATCTTTAAGTTTCAATCACTAGGCAACATAACACTGCATTTAAAATACACATGAAAAGACAAATTCCTGTTATAGTAACCTTCTGTTAAACAAAAGTCTTGAATAATCATTTTTTGTCTTATGATCTTTGCTGTTCAGACTTTGAGTCTCCTGTTAAATGGATCAGGCACAATGTAATCCTTCCTCTTGGTAGTGTGTTAAAGAAATGGGATTTACCATGTTGATTAGAAAGATGTTTTTCCTATGCTCTCATTAATTTTGAGCAGTAATTCTTGCATCATATGATGTGATTATGCATTATTTTTTCCACTTATATTGAGGAAAGTGTCAATGAAATATAAGGGCAATCAAATGAATCAAAATGATAGTGCAAAATGAAGCTTTTTTTAAAGCTTTCTTGTTATGATAATATCAAGAGATGTGGTTTTATGTGATTTAATAAAAACATTGAAGCAAAACTTTTCATTTGTAAAAAGCTACCATTATAACTCATGTTCTGTACAAAACCTAAAGAGTTTTTTCTCTATTAACATTTTTCTAAGAATATTTAACTTAACTTTCTTGTGAGACAAAGTATTTGAAATTAAAGCTAGGTAGCATTAGAGAAGTTTCCAAAGATGATACCTATTTGTTAACGTCACTATGAAAGAGGAAGAAGAAAAAAAGACAATAATATGTTCTTCCATGTAATAATGTTGCTCACAGCAAAGCTGTATCACATGTCAAAAAGGATGACAGACAACCCTACCAGTCCTCTTCAAACATTTATTGTTTAAATAGATGTGGTCTCCACTTTCTGTAAAAGAAAACTATATTTGTAATTGTATTTGCATTGTGCTATACAACAATGTGGAATATTTAAAACTAGGAGAAGTTTTGGTAATGACATAGCTAGCACTAGAAGATAAGCAAGAACCTGAGAGCAAACACTTTGTACACTAAAGGTCCAAGCCTATTTTCAGTACACAATGCCAATATTTCTAATAACCTCAGTGAGAGGCCAGTCAAGTAGTATATTTCAAAAATGAACAATACCCAGAAATATCCTTATCTCTATCACATTGCACATCATTACTGGATTTCCCTGTACTTTGTAGCTAGTGTAATATGGATAAATACTTCCTGTCAACAGAATTGTTATAGTGATTAATACCAACGCCAAAATTCCAGTTCTTTCTAAAGTGATCAGTATAAGCGGTTGACATTTCCAGAGTCTATGCACTTTATAGTTGATTGCATTTTTATGAGCATCTTATATGCTTAATGTTACACTAGAAAAATACGAGAGGCTCTCGAAATATCTTTACTCCTCCAAGTGACATTCATATAGCTTTACAAGAAATCTCATAAAAGAAGACTTGGAAATATGCTCAAAGCTCCTAAAATGAGTAGGACAAGAGCCACAACTACAATTTAAAGGTATCAAAGGGACCAGTCAAGTTTTTCCTGTTATACACATGCTTACATATCTCACTGAATCAGTCATAGTTCCCCTCTTTCTTTTCAGCTAAATTCTGAATGTACAATACACCAAATCTTCACATACTTTACACTTTCCATTGTTTTTAAATCAGTGAGGACTAGAACAACATATAAACATTAAAATGTGTATGGAAAAGTTTCAGTCTTAGTCAGAAAAGCAATTTTTTCCGTCACAAAATGGACTTGCCAACTGAAAAGGATAGAGACTAAGATGATACTCACCGCTGGCTAGGCAGTGCTCAAATATTGGAAATTCTCAAGTTTCAGTGCATATGCAGGGTAGGGCAGGCTGGATCATTACCACAAAGATGCATTTCTCTGTTCTTATGTATATAGTTCTAGGCACTACTCAAAACCAGAATGAATAACGCTAGA
This sequence comes from Aptenodytes patagonicus, assembly GCF_965638725.1. Taxonomy (NCBI): domain Eukaryota; kingdom Metazoa; phylum Chordata; class Aves; order Sphenisciformes; family Spheniscidae; genus Aptenodytes; species Aptenodytes patagonicus. The sequence continues at coordinate 117,854,300 of NC_134949.1, read as the reverse complement.
GAACAGTAATGCAGTCAGAAGCATTGCTTTTCCTGCAGACCGCTGTCTATATTAGCAAACTCTCTTTCGGAACTAGGACACACTATTCATTTCAGTAAAGCAGCTCAATCTGTTTGTTCTCACAGGCAATATTTCATAATCTTCATTTCTTATTTAAATTTTGTGTAATAATTCTATTTGTTTATTTCTTCTTTAGGAAATAGCCAACATGATAAGCTATAAAACTGTTAAGGGGAGTAAACAAGAAGCAGAACCAAAGCTAGTGATACCAATAGCAGGATTTCTGTAAAAGCAGAACACAATCAGTACCCATGAACTAAATTCTGCACTAGTAATGAAGATGTCGGTGTTGACGGCAATACAACTGGAAGCAGTGTCATTGAGTAGATGTCTTTTGCTTTATTTTTTTTTTTTTAATACTAAAATGACTGAAAAAAATTACTTCAAGATTTCTGTAACCAGGGACAAGCAGGCATAACTACTCCTGAGGACTGTTCTTGCTCTGATAATGGGCTTTTAGACAAAGTGCTGGTAGCAGTTATATCTACATCTGTTATTGTAGGACAAATCTCCAGAACAGATATGCTTCAAAATACATTAAAAAAAAGCACTAGTATTTCAGCCTATGCACGATGAAGTGTTATTAGATGGTCCCCGTTCCTGTGACATCTGCCATCCCATAACCCACAGCTATCGTTGTTGGCCTGGGGTAGCAAGATGAAGACAGTCTTATGCACACGGAAGAAATAGAAACACAAAGGTTAAAGAATCTGTTCAAGTAGGTCTGTGGAACAGTAGGAGACTGAAACAAGCTTTATTACAACCTAGGCTTTTCACAGAAAAAGCCTTCCTCTCCCCATAGTCGGGGGGGCAAAGTTAGTGCCATCTGCTGACACAGAAATATCTGGTAAAGTGAGAAACAAAAAGATTTTCCCTCTGGAATCTCAAGCTTTGGGAGATAGGTAAGTTGAGGTGTTTGTCCTTCAATAACCAGTGAAAACTATAACTTAAAAGGAACATGTTTGTAACCTATACATAAGTGATATAATCTGACAGCAGTCCCCCCTTTCTCCTTCAATTGGCATGTATTACAGCAAGTCTACCTCTGAACCCCCCGAGACCTTTGCATGCTACAGTAATTTCCTTGGGACACAGGCAGACTGACTAAGAGTAGAGTTTGTGATGTCTGGACTTAGAAGAAAACAATTCCTTAACCATCTTCAAGATCAGTGACCATCACTTACATCCCATTCAGCCTAAGAATCTGACCAAAGCAATTTGGTATTAATATAAAGATGTACAGATCTTTTGGATGGCCTCTTCCAAATTAAGAGTTAATTTTGATTACAGCAGAGAGATGATAGAGGAATGGATTTGACTTACCTGCTTGCTCCAGACTTGCACCATTTTAGGTATGCACAAAGTGTCTTTATTGCATTATGTTCTTCCCAGGCTTATTTTGATCGAAAATACACATGGCTTGAGTGTTGCAGCTCTAAGGGGGAGTTCTTGATTCTGTTGCTTAAAGAGTAGAAAACTCTATGAATAGCTTTAAAAACCATTAGCTAACGCTCAGTCTAGGCCAAGGTACATAATTTCATTGACTCCAGTGACCCTTTTTTTTGCTAGTAAATCCTGAGAAGATTTAGATATAAATGCTGGATAGTTTAGGATGAATTGATACAGAAATAACAGAAACATGCTTGTCTCAAATTAAGATTAGAAATGTGCAGATATGTATGGCCAGTTTACACAGGTGTACAGTGTTTCAAGAGTCATACAACTCAGACACTAATGAAAATTCACATAGAGGTGATGAGTAAAAAGTAAACTGCCTGAAATAGATGCTTTCAGAGGTGATGGCTACATTGAATTGACAGGCAAGGTGGCACAAGAACATTAAGCTGTGATGTACACCTAACACTTGCTTGTTAAACCTTTCCTGGTGACATACCAAACTCCTGTGCATCCTTGTGCTAATTTCACCTTAGGGGCAGTAATGAACTCCAGCAATGCCCAGGACCACACTTGGAGACTTCATGTCTATCCAGTTGAGAGCCAGGCTTTGAGGGAAGTCCTGGAGCAGCCTGCAAAACTCAGCACATATGTATCACAAAGACTGAAAAGGTTCAGCTTACCTCACATTCATGAGGATACTAGTCTGTGCAGAAATTAATCAGCCGTTTGCATGTAGTTAATTATACCTTATAGAAAACAGCCACATCTTATTCAGTTCATATAATTAAATGTTTACAATATCCTAAGGTTTGTTAGTGTTTCAAGCTACTCTCCACTTATTCCTTCCTCTTTCTTTCCCCCCATGGTCCTTTTTTCAATAGTGTAGCAAATTGAAATTCACAATAACCATAATTGAGTTAGTATTATTCAACAGATTTTTTATACACCCACATTAATTGGAAATCTTCAGGAGTTCACTGCTGCTGCCCAGCCAATAACAAAGCTTTTGCATCCACTACTGCTTCTGTAATGGGATTGAAATTATTTCTAACATCCTCCTACCAAAATGCTCACGCCATCCTTTAATTATACTCCAGTCTTCTTGTATTTCCACCTCTCCATAATAGTCCCTTGCACAATGATTTGTATTCATCCTTGTGCCCTGTGTTCTGCCTCTACTGTTCCATTATATTTTGAATACAGAATTGTAAAGGCCTTAATTTCCATTTCTTAAATTCAAGCATAAGATTTTCCTCTAAAAAAAGTACATCTTAACTTCTGATGCTTTTAAGTCCCTGGAACCTAGTCATTTGCAGTCTTAAGCCTGATAAAACAACTCTACAGTGTTTGGAGATATCTAAAAACTTTCAGTGAAGGATAACTCCTTGACAAACTACTTCCAAAAAAGTCTGCTTTCAGAACGTACAAGAGCTGAATACAATTTTAATGTTCCTGGAAGAAAGAAAAAAAAAAACAAAAACGAACCAACCCTCCCCCCCCAAAAAAAAAAACAAAAACAACAACCAAACAAAACAAACAGAAGGAATATAATCACTTCCTTTCATTTAAAAGAGGATATTACTGACCAATATATATTTTTACAGTTCCCACATATTCACAAGATGGAGGTTTTTACTTCTCCTTCCTGTATTAATTTTTAATCAGAAAATTCTATTATTTTGGGAAAAAATGTTTTTAAAACTGTTTTGAAAAAGAATCACAATTCTGTGATTCTTGAATTACTTGCAAACATTTAACATATAAGTGGATAGATGACAGCAGCTGTGGGCTAAATTCGTTAGTGCACATCATTCTGATGCATAAATTTATAGCTGAGATAGAGGAAATATAGGTTAATATTTTTATTCTTTGACACTAATAGTTCAGCTTGCTTTTATTTTCAAATGAAAATATATTTGAAAATATTTTTCTAAAGTAACATAATTGGACAGAACTGGGAAATGTGCTAACACATTCTAAGGCAGCAGTGCACAAATGCTGGAAGCTCTCCTTTGTTTCAGTATTCAATAAAAATATGAAATAGACCAGGTTTTTACAGAAGGATGGAGGCAGAAAATGTATGTGCATATGTGAGCATGGGTGTGCACTACTCTGGATGAAGGTCTGAAAAAGTAATTGAGAGGTTTTCCACTCATTTTTAAACCTCTAGTTGTATTAAGTTAATATACAAGTTTTTTTGCAGAATTTAAACTAAATGAATATGAAAAGCAGTGGAATAATTACTCATTGCCAGGAACAATAACATTCATCTTATGTCTATCAGAGTTCTTTACAGTGGCCTCCAAAAATTAATGGACTAGACTTAACAATTACTGCCCTAAATTAAAGTCACAGTGTGACACAGATTACATTTAACGACCGCTTCTTGAGCTATTTATATGCCCCTACACCCTGCTAACTGTCTAGGAAACACACTTTTCTGTGAGAACAGAGCAAATGATTACCCTTTTGCTGTGATGAATCAAAAAATTTTCGATATTATTTTTCCCCTCAAAGCACATCCTTCATGTTTCTTTTACTGACAATTTTGGCATTTTTCTTTTCATAGAATCATAGAATCACTGAGGTTGGAAAAGACCTCTGAGATCATCGAGTCCAACCATCGACCCAACACCACCATGTCCAATAAACCATGTCCCTAAGCGCCTCATCTACACGTCTTTTAAATACCTCCAGGGATGGGGACTCCACCACTTCCCTGGGCAGCCTCTTCCAGTGTTTAACCACTTTCAGTAAAGAATGTTTTCCTCATGTCCAATCTAAACCTCCCCTGGTGCAACTTGAGGCCATTTCCTCTCGTCCTATCACTTGTTACTTCGGAGAAAAGACCAACACCCACCTCGCTACAACCTCCTTTCAGGTGGTTGTAGAGAGCGATGAGGTCTCCCCTCAGCCTCCTCTTCTCCAGGATAAACAGTCCCAGTTCCCTCAGCCGCTCCTCATAAGACTTGTTCTCCAGACCCCTCACCAGCCTCATTGCCCTTCTCTGGACACGCTCCAGCACCTCAACGTCCTTCTTGTAGTGAGGGGCCCAAAACTGAACACAGTATTCGAGGTGCGGCCTCACCAGGGCCGAGTACAGGGGCACGATCACTTCCCTACTCCTGCTGGCCACACTATTTCTGATACAGGCCAGGATGCCATTGGCCTTCTTGGCCGCCTGGGCACACTGCCGGCTCATGTTCAGCCAGCTGTCAACCAGCACCCCCAGGTCCTTTTCCAACAGGCAGCTTTCCAGCCACTCTTCCCCAAGCCTGTAGCGCTGCATGGGGTTGTTGTGGCTGAAGTGCAGGCCTTGTTAAATCTCATCCAGTTGGCCTGGGCCCATCCATCCAGCCTGTCCAGGTCCCTCTGCAGAGCCTTCCTACCCTCAAGCAGATCAACACTCCCGCCCAACTTGGTGTCATCTGCAAGCTTACTGAGGGAGCACTCGATCCTCTCATCCAGATCATTGATAAAGATATTGAACAAGACTGGCCCCAAAACTGAGCCCTGGGGAACACCGCTCGTGACCGGCCGCCAGCTGGATGTAACTCCATTCACCACAACTCTCTGGGCCCGGCCGTCCAGCCAGTTTTCTACCCAGCGCAGAGTACACCTGTCTAAGCCGTGAGCCGCCAGCTTCTCTAGGAGAATGCTGTGGGAGACGGTGTCAAAGGCCTTACTGAAGTCCAGGTAGACCACAGCCACAGCCTTTCCCTCATCCACTAGGCGGGTCACCTGGTCATAGAAGGAGATCAGGTTGGTCAAGCAGGACCTGCCTCTCATGAACCCGTGCTGGCTAGGCCTGATCCCCTGGTTGTCCCGCACATGCCTTGTGAGCACCCTCAGGATGAACAACTCCATAATCTTCCCCGACACCGAGGTCAGGCTGACAGGCCTGTAGTTCCCCGGATCCTCCTTCTGGCCCTTCTTGTGGATGGGCGTCACATTGGCAAGCCTCCAGTCGTCCGGGACCTCCCCCGTTAAACAGGACTGCTGATAAATGATGGAGAGCGGCTTGGCAAGCACCTCCGCCAGGTCCCTCAGCACTCTCGGGTGGATCCCATCCGGCCCCACAGACTTGTGAGCGTCCAGGTGGCGTAGCAGGTCATTGACTGCTTCCTCTTGGATTATGGGGGGTTCATCTTGCTCGCCGTCCCCGTCTTCCAGCTCGGGAGGCCGAGTACCCTGCAGATAACTGGTGTGCCTGTTAAAGACTGAGGCAAAGAAGGCATTGAGTACCTCAGCCTTTTCCTCATCCTCGGTGACAATGTTCCCCCCCGCATCTAATGAAGGATGGATATTCTCCTTGGCTCTCTTCTTGTCATTAATATATTTGTAAAAACATTTTTTGTTGTCTTTAATGACAGTGGCCAGTCGTTAGCAGTCCCTTTTCTATTTAGTGAAACATGAACTCTTGGGTACTAACCCAAGAATTGGAAAATGCTGCATAAAGGCAACAACCATAGTCAAATTGAAATTTTACATTGAAATCCAACAGCCAAGGCAAGCCACAATGAATTAATCTCCTACATCATAAGGTACAGAGGATCAAAGTGTCAGCCCAGCCATTCAGTCCTTTTGACTTTGATGGGTTTGCAGGAGTTAAACCACCTATAGGTTGCATTCTTTGTGGCACTCCTCACTCCACTTAAGTGCCAATTATGGGATTTCAGAGGACCGATTGTCTCTGGTTTGGGTTTGGGGATTGTTTTGTGGTAGTTTTTTTTAAAAAGGAAAACAAACAACAAAAACCCCCACAAAAAACCTCAGTCAAAACCACCAAAACCCTTTCCTCCAGGGTTAGCATTTCTTCCAATACCTACATTTTCACTTACTTTGACTCCTTCAGATTCAGAATTATTGTGAAAAGTATTCCCTATTCTTGACCCCACAATGCAGTTTATCATCTTCAAAAAAATCACAGCACAAATTCCTACCAGAAAAGAAATCACATACAACTCTGAAAACTCGTCATCCTTGAAGCCTCATCCTTGTAGATCCCATATTTCCTTCAATCCTGAAGAGATCAAAGTCTATTTTGAGTCCTTCATAATCTCCAAGGGCCTTATTTGATGCCACTCTTCTGAGTCAAACCTTTCTACCTAGAAAAACTCCCAGTAACAGGCATAGGTAGATAAACATCACCCAGCTTGGTACTAGTTCCCACCACCTCTCAGCACTGCCTTGGTGGGATGTTACCCCTCTCCAATCTCCTGCCAGTGTTCTTGCTCAGATACTGACAGCACGCTCCCGACTGCATTCCTCCGGAGGGTACACAAAATCTGCCTACAGTCCCTCAATCCTTCAAAGCATTCAGAGTAGTGATTTTCCTGGGTGATATCCCAACATACTCAGCTGTACTGCGTTGTGCTTCACAGGGCAGAGCAGGCTGTGAAAGCAGTCACAATCCAGGCTTCAAGTATGCCCAACCTGCAAACAAGATTTTTCAGTGGGTCATACGTCAAAAGCCAAACATAAACAGACAAGCACAGACAGGTTCAGAGCAGATACTCATTTGGTAGAATATTCAAAATCCAACAAAATAAATTCTATTGAATATTTTCAGGATATTCTCTAAAGATGGATTTTTTTCTTGTAAACCTGTCTGAAGAGATTTGTGTGTGGTGAACATCTCACTGCCTCAGATGAGCAGAAGAAAGATTACTGAAGAAGCTTCACATTAATGCTGACAGTCATTTAATTAATTTACAAAGTAATCCAGTGGGAACCTACTGAAGACCTTCAGAAGAACATCAATTTGCTTATCTCTTCTCCTGATGTCATGTATATAAATGGGCACAGCTTCTGAACACTCCTTTGAAGAAAGATGTCACCCTTAAAAGGAATTTTATATTTCAGACATATTTATATTGCTTGAAAAACTAGTTGTCCACTGACTATTTATCCACATAAGAATGTTTTCCAACAAAGATTTTTCATACAGTCTAGACATAAAGGTATACAGATTTCTTTCAATAACATCCCATTTCACAATGTGACCACAAATATTTAAATGCAAGGGTGACTTCTGACAATGTAAATGATGGGTAATTAATACCTACTGGAATTTACTTCAAACAGGATTAATTAAGTAAATATTTTTTTTCAGTTATTATTAATACATGACCTATTTGAACCATTGGAGGACCTTACTATAAACCATGTGTGAACATCTGTTTCTTTTTAAAATAAATTAATCTATGCAGGTTGGAAACAAGCTTATGCAATACTGTTTGTACTTTGCTATTTTAGAAAGGGTTTATTTGCAGCAAAAAGACACACTAATGTTTACATAAAAGGTTTTTGTATATATGTGGGGATGGCTGGAAGATAAAAAACAGTGTATTCTGCAGAGCCTTCATAAGAAAATCAAACACTTTAATAAGAAAATCAAACACTTTAATAGAAAAACATGCTAGTGGAAACAATCCTGTGTAACAGTTCATTTTTCAGTCCATGTGATTTTTAGTGGGCAAATTAGCATAGATTCAAGACAGTTAAATTTGTTCATGCAGACTATCTGAAAATAATCATTATAATTCAAATATTTATTAAGAAGTGTCATCTCATTAGCTTTTACAGGAACACTTCTGTGGAAAATTCCATGTCGAAAAGACTGCGGATAACAACGTCTTAACTTGTAAATCAGGTGGAGATATTATTCTGCTACTGGATGCAGCCCTCTCCCTTGTCCCCCAGGATCCTGAGCTAAAGTTATCGATATAAGCCTGTGCTTTCTGCTCCTCCAGAAAATTACTCTTTCCCCTTTTCTTTACTACCTGAATAAAACTTTTCCCTGATGAGCTAAAATGCTCAAATTGGAAAATGCAAATGGTTTAGGAAGATGTTGTCCATTTCCAGAAGTAATATTTCTCCAATTTCTGTTCCCAAATATTGTGCATTGGGCCAAGACAGACATCACAACTAATATCCTAATTGACAAAGATTAATTAATAAAAAAACCCCTTCTCTTCAGGATTTCAGATAAAGTGCTCCAATCATCATTTAAACCTGGAGAATATCTAGCATTCATGACAATTATCATGTAATACCACCATAGCCAAATATCATTTTGACTTGTTCCATAAATTATAATATTAATTTACTAATAACTCAAAAAAAGCCTACTTTAAAGTGTCTGTTTTGAGACAGTGAAAAGCAAAAGTTTCTAGAAGGCTTCTTTATAATGTTGAGACATGAGGTTACAAAAGGGCCTTGAAAATGGCATTTGCAAACAGTCCCTTACGAAGTTTTTAAGAGGAGACACCAGGAGACAGAGAATTCTGCTTATTTGCTAAGAGCTGCCTACAGACAAACTGATGAGGAATGTGGGAAATTATGGTAATTTTCCAGGAAGTAAGAGTATGGCTGGGGTTCCCAGGCGTGACGGGGATCAGAGTCCCATGGTAATATGTAGTAAGAGGAAAAAACTGGATTGAGAATGCAAAACACTGGCGATGGAGGCAAAGAAGGTGCCTGCATCACTGTCAGCTGCAAAGTATGTCTGGGTAGGAAGAAAGAACATGCTTTAAATCCATGGTAAAAGAAAGGAGCATGGGGCTTGTTTTACGCAGAAATCCGAAATTTTTAGTTCATTTGATTCACCCATTCAGTTACTTCACTTTAATCACACCCTGCACTTCAGCCAGACATGACAAATCCAACTGATGGGAACCAATCCGACTCCAAACAAACTAATAAAATTGTCGCTGTTCTTCTCACAGGTGTGAAGGAAGGAGAGGCGGGATCTGGGAGCAAATGGGATTGCCCCTCTGTTTGCCCAGAGGAATTCTGTTGTACGTACCACTTGCTTGTACTATGTTGTAACGGCATCTAGACAAGCAAACAGGCCCATTTAAGTGGCTTGTGACTATAGGACAAAAGAAGCTACATACTTTTCCTTAATACTTTAATAACTCTATCCCAGTATACTACAGATATGTAAGCCAAGCTATAGTTTCAAATCTATGTATTACTTTGTTAAGGTTTCATGATAGATTCCTCTTTAATGCACTTTAGAGTTATTAGTATCACTTTCTCCTCCACATATTATTACAATGTAATAATTCCTGTAGAGGCATGCTATTGAGCTATGGAAACCACACCTTTTATCCTTCATCCACAAAAAGCTGCAGGGGAATTTCAAAGCATAATTTGTGTCTGAAACACTGATTTTCAAGTGATAACCTCCTAAATCATTGTCCTCGGCCTTACCATATTCACTAACAACAGTTCACATTTTTATGGATGTAACTAAAATGGTAATCAGAATATAATTCACTTTTGCCCTTGATATCCTCTCATGATACAGCCTGTAGAGGACTAGATTAAGAAATATGCTGCAGAACATTGCATACAAAAAGAGAAAAAAAAATAATTATGGTCCCACTGCAGATGGTCACAAAAAGACTGTTGTGCTGGGTCTGCAACACATGGGACATGGGAAAGAATTTTTTAAATGGCCTGAAACGAGAGTTATAACCCATGAAGAAACCAGCTACTGTACAAGGACAATGAAAAAACAAACCTAGTGCTTTTCTCCTTCATAGAGAGTGTTGATAACTATAGGATAATGCCGCCTTTAAACACCTATTTTCTAGGTGTTTAGTACTTTCTTTACTTTTCCCCCAACTCATTTTCATTAAGATCCTGACTATGGAATAATTATCAAATATACAAATCCTTCACCAACATTTCCTCCAGAAACAGCTCCAAATCATTGCCCTTGAATTGCCACACCTTTGTCCTACAGCAGGTTACTCCAGACTTCAAAAAAAACCTTCAAATAGTTGTCTTTCTTTTTGATTTAACAACTTTTTTCTTCCTTTTCTCATAATGAATTCATTGTTGAGCATCACCCATATCCTAAAGAAGTGCTTATCTATGAATTAGTCCAGAAAAAGATAGATAGGCACACAAAAGTACACTGTTAAGTGGTATTTGTGTGATAAATTAAAGTCCTTTCAAAACCATGGCTTGAATTAAGACAAAGTTATTCCTGATACAAAAGTAAAACAACACCACCGGCACCAAAGTGCAGACCGGCAGCACACCGGGACAGGGAGCAGTGCAACATTCACTTGCCTGAATGCTCTGACGGGCACCCACTACTGCTCTGCAGCCCAGGCAACACTGGGGACTTGGTCCTGTCATTTGCCTTGAAGTCAACATCGGGTTTCACTCATACAAGCAGATTTGCATCTAATTGGATTTTAGAAAAAGTAATTTTTAAAATACAGGACACTTCTTTGTCACCTCCATCTTCCTGCACCTGCTCTGGGTACTTCTGTTGCCTGAGCAACTGAGCTTCTAGCAGCACCTCCACACAGTACTGCTCCCTTCTCCCTTCTCCAACAGCTTTGATTGGTTGAAAACCAGTAGGACAGGAAGGACTGGAGTCAGCTGTGAGCAGAGGCATGTGGTAAGGGATGACAGAGTCTCCAGCAAAGCCCCTAAGAAAGGTACAGATGTTTCCATTTCCAGTCAAGGTAAGTAAACCCCTCCAAAACATGACCCCATATCCCCTTTAAAGGGCAGGGGAGGGGATTTGACGCAATGCTATGGGGCCTATGTTTTGCTATACATACCGAGGATATGCCAGGTTACTCGCTGTCCTAGCTGTCACGGACAATTTGCTGGACAACTGATTGCAGGTCACTTTGGCAAAAGTTTGTCTCTCAGAGTCATTCCACAAGAGGAACATCGACTCAAAACTAGGAAACTAAAAACGTAAGAATGATCCCATCGCAGACAGTCTAGGAAAAATACTTCAGAATAATCACCCAAAAGTGACCACTTCTTTGTTCACTTCTGCAGTGAAAACTGCAAACAATTCCACAAGTGAGCAGTAGGAAAGGTTCAAGTAGTGTTAAAAAAATAAATAAATAAAAGGCATTGTTAAAATTATTCTCTAAAGAATTAAAAAAAAAAAAAAAGGTAGATAGCAAAATACAGACAAGCCCTGGGAAAATATTATAAAGTTAATTGAAGTTGCAGACTGATAGCTGCATATACCTGTATTCTCCATCGTAAGAAGATAGTATCTCTAAAACTTTTAACAGCTGTGAAACCGGAATTAATGTTTTAAGCATTCACTGAAAACACAGATAAACCTTTAGCTAACTATCCCTATGGACTTCTTCCATGTTAAAATGATAGATATCGGCTTCTATTAATGTAGTAAATAGAAATAATAAACCTCTAAGATACTAAACTTAATAAAATAAAATTAGTTCACCAAAGCCCTGTAAGTAAGGAAATGAAGTTTATGGTAACCTATTATATTGTGAGTATGGAGAGAAATCTACTGAGAAGATTCAAGCTCTCTAAGCAAAAAAAAGGTTTCTTAACACAAATCCTTGATTAATTTCTGAAAGTGAGGTGCTTTTAATATACTTTGGATTAGTCTGGGATGTTCAACAGATACTGAAAATGTCAATTTACCCAAGTGAAAACCTTTCAAGAAATTTATCTATTCAATTAAACTATTATCAAGCAGGTTTCTGAGATCAAGAGTGGAACTTTTAGCAGGAGAAAAAGTGTTCAACCACAAACAGCTGATCTATTCTTACTGGGGCAATGAGAGGGCCAAGTTTTACCTAAAGACTTTGAATTTAGGTCTCCCAGTCCAAGGAAGTATCTGAGCAACTGTCTACATTGCTGAGGCCATCTGCTTTTTCTAATAAATATTTAATTTTACACAGAGTTGAATCTAAACATACCATTTGAGCTCACTGCCTATACCTATATGGACACCACACTCTTTCAGAGGTACACAGGAGTGCCTTCAGTCCCCATTCCTCTCCACCAGTCAAGCTTGTGGGCAAGACACCACCTTTGATTGTGCTGTTAGCTCAAAGGGAAGACTCAGTGTACCGCATACTAAGAAATAACATCGTCATGTTAGAAAAAGAATGAAGCTATCACCACAGAACAATTTTGTTTGTACAAACCTCCTGACCCCCAGTAAATAATTTCCTGGAAAAAGAATCAGCAAAGGGATTTTTCTTCTGGGAAATTAAATGGAAAATTTCTAACATAGACGCTATTTAGAGAGTTATCATATAGAACTATTCACATTTTAGAAAGAAACACTACATTTAGTTTGTATTCCAGTACAAGAAGAAATCTCATGACATATTTGGACCACAGCACATCGTAATTTCCTCAGCCTGAAGATGAACATCAGCTAAAATATGGTCTCTCTGTATCTGTGGTAGCCGAGATCCATTTCCAAAATGTGTTAAGAAATTACTATATAAAAAAGGAATGGAGGACGACTATTGTCATGACTATTCTTCAGGAATGCTATTCAGAAAATGGGTTTATATATTTCAGCTGTACATACAGTAAATGCCCATTTTCTACTTTGCTTCTCCTTATGCCAATGATGTTTTTAGTCCCTGGCACTCAAACGTGTCTGAAATGATGATTTCTCAAGCACAAGAAAAAACATAAAATCTTGTTGCCTTATTTGTTGGCAATAGCTGTATTCATTATTGTCTATCCAGACATTTCAATAGCTACTGTATAATGTTTTGTTAGGATAAAAGCTGTGAGAGATGAGCTGTTACTGAAATGTCCATCATTACAAAAATAACTATCTTTTTTATAGAACCTAATTCATGTACATGTATTGACCCATTAAAATGAATGTTAGAAAGTATTATATTATTATGACAGGGAAAATAAGGCATATTCCTCTTAACAGAGTCCAAATCTTTCTTAACAAGCCATCTTTGCTATCCTTGTCCTGCAATTTCACACTCACACTTAAACAGATGGTCTATTAGACTCAGCTGTTTCCTGCACTGTTCTTTAGGAGTGTAAACAGAAAGTGCACTGGGCTAGAATTGATGTTTGCAAATGCTTTCTATACAAGAATAGAGACCATAAGTTTATTCCAATGCTAATAAAAATATAAATGCAGAAATATTAAATGTGTTTGTGTTGGAATAGAAATAAAACACAAGTGTGGTAGGTCCAAGATCTGAGCAGCTGGGGAAAAAAAACACCCAAACAAAAACAAACCCACAACAACCAAACATGAGAAATCTATTATTTGCTAAAAATAAAATAGTAATAATAAAATATCCCCAGATGCAGTTTTCCTGCAGTTTAATACCCTGTAAACATGAAAAAAACTATTTTGGGAAAGTAATTAGTGCAACTGTTATTCCTTCAATGCTTTTTGACCAGCCTTTTGATCAGCATAACAGACCTGTTTGTAGTTCTTTAAAAAAAAATCTGTATTTACATGTCTGATGTTTAACTAGGTAATCTGTACCCAATTAGCTCAGGTACATGTAGGAAGCTGAGCCTGTACTTCAGGATGCCCATACATCTTCCACAGATAATGAATTTCCTAGGAACCACAGTGAAGTAGGATGTAAAATAGCTGAGAGGTCAGCAAGTCATCACCATAATTGCTCATAGCACAGTAAAATAAGAAGCCCTTAACAGTAAAAAAAAATAATTAAAAAATCTATTCCACTAGAGTTTATGAATTATTGTAGTATGTAGGTATGTTCACTGTCATGTAACATAAAAACAGTTACAGTATGAGTTTGATGGTCCTTGAACAATGTAAGAGAGAACCACTTGGCACATCAATGGATAAATATATTTAGTCCAGTGAAGTGTTTTATATCTTTCTATTATTCAGGCAAATATATATCAAAATTCACGTAATAAACAACATCTGCTTTGGAAAGGGATGGCAAAGCAAGGTACCGAAAACCCAGAAAAAGCTGATTCTTAAGTATCTAAAGCAGGTTGAGGTAGGTCTTTTAGTGCTCATAGAGCCTTGCCTACCACCCCAAAGAGTTTATGAAAGAAACCAGAAAAACATCTGTACCCTGATCTGCTCTCAGTCAAAAGTTTCCTTATTTCCCTTTGGTACCAGTTAATATCACATCTAAGCCCTCCCGAAATCAGGAACTCCACTGACACGTTAGGTCTTTACTACGCTTCTAAAAACTGTTTCAAAATGTATGTCCATTTTGGATGAGTTTCTGATTCCACGCTCCCTCATAAAAAATAAGTTAGAAATAAAAATCACCTTTATCACAAAAAAAAGACGACTGAAGAATTTAACCCCCAGTTAGGCAGTGGTAAGTTTTTTCCCTTGAATAGTGATGAGGCATGAAAAGGGGACTGAACACAGCCCCAGTCAATGTTTCTGGGTTAGGCAGCAACAAAACAGCAAGAAAGGTATTTTATTCTGAGAAAAAGAGGATATCAAATGGTTAGAGACAGCACAACCAATCAATTTGCCATGTTCATTTTAGAAATTAGTATGGCTGAACCACTGAGACTTGATCTGTGGGCTTCAGGCCTGTTATTTTCCAATTTTGCTAATACTTAAGTTGATAATATATTTGGTAAGAACACTTTTTACCAAAGCCCACAAACAACAGTTTTACAAAGAATTAAAAAAACTTCTTCTAAACAAATTTATTCTTTACACACTTTGAAGTACACTGCAATTACAGAAGCTTAAATGCATCTGATTTTACTTTAAATTTATGCTTGTTCTTTCACTCTTGGACTATAAAAGATGGTTTTCCTTGTTGGATATTGACTAATTTTTTCAGCATCACCTTTAAAGCAAATTACATTCAACTCAGATGCCTCCTGTTTCAGAAAGAGGAAGGGGCGGGGGAAGTTGTAAGCAGTAAGCATCCCTTTGATTTGAGCTCTCAGCCTTGACAGAACAGCAGTGTAACCTGGATGGGAGTGTAGATGTTGACAGACGTAGCACTGGGATTATCTTTTAAGTGTTTGCTGAACAATTGCTTATTGAGGTGCTCTAAAATATTATTGCGTGGTGAAAAGGAGGCAATCTAATGAAGAGAAGTCTTGTGGTTGAATAAGGCTAGTTGTTGCTTTTCTTTTTGTTTCCAAACAACACCCAATAAACTGAACTTTCACTAAATATAGCTGTTTGATCACTTTCTTATTAGTTGGGCTTCACTCACAAGATTGGTAAAGACTTTACTATATTTCTTTATTTTAGGTACTTTCACATGTCATTTTCATGCTTTAGTTTAGCAAGATTCAGTAAAAACAGTTTCAAATTGTGGCAAGCAGATCCACTAATAACGTATCATTCACTACTGTTGTATTATGACATTTATTCATTTATTGCAAAGAACACATTTGAACTGTGATAGCCATCCTATAAGTGTAGTTTCCTGTTTCTGCAAAGGGTCTTCTAGCAACTTCTAAAGTAACAACTTTGCAAGTAAGTCAAAAATTTTAAACACAGGTAACAGAAGAGCTGGGGGAATAGGGGCCAATATCTTCTTCTTTATTGAAACTGAAATACAGACTGAAAGATTAGGACAACTTTCCAAGACTTTTCTCAGGTACCTGTTGGATTCCTCCCCATCTAAAATAAATCTAATTAACATAAATTCATGCTGAAGCAGAATTTAGCAGTGGATGTATGATTTTTCTTTCAGCTGTGGGAAGGATGAATAGGCTACCTTGACACACAGAGAAAGCAAATAATCTGTTCAGTAGCATCCAGAGAAGTCCACTTTTTCTCTGATATTCAAAAGACACTGTAGACAACTTTGGCGATACCAGAAATACTTATATATGCGTATTTATTTATCCTTCCCTGTGTCTCAAAATCCTCTTCCATACGTACCATTTAAGCATCCTGCCACAAGGGTTATACCAGCCTTCAGAAATTATAAGAAATCCCAGGTTAAAATGATGTAAGAAGATACAGCATTAGAAAGGTAATATAAGCAGCCAGGCTGCTCACATTTCTTTCGTCTCCAAATGAAAATCCAGAGCTGGTGAAGGCTTGGGGCATCAAAAACTATGTGCGTGCAAAAATCCCTCTTCATTTCTGGTTTGATAGCCAATGTAAAAGTCCTTGTTAGTCACAGGTTGAATAATTTTAGATTTCTATGCTGATGAAGAAGTACAGGTCACAGAGTTTAATGACTTGGCACCTGCAGTTTGACAGATTGGTATCAAAATATCAGCTGCTACAAGATTTGGACACCATTCATTTGCCAAGATGTTTCTCAGTATTGCTTTCTGTGGTACCTTTTCTTTTGTATCTTTAGCATTTGTATAACTTACATCATCAGCTATGTTTTCCTGATAAAATCAGCTTTATGAAGGGTCAGTAGATTTGAATTTGTGGACAAATACAGAGGCACAAAACCTAATTTATTCTTTCAAACATGATACTAATTTGACATCCGAACAGGCCAAATACACTGAACGGGTATAAGCTAGCATCATGTTTCATACTTAATTTCTTCTGGCTTGCTTATATATCCCACCTAGACACTGGTTTTTGAAGATTATTAGGAACCACCATGAAATATTTTCCTGATGGTTCCAAAGCTGTAGACCAAGCAGCATAATCCAACAAAATCCAGTTGCTTACACTGTGAAAACTCCCAATTTCTATCATCTTTTTCATCTCATCCAGATTCATGAGTTTAATTCTTAGAGTGTTGTTTGGGAGGGGAGGTTGGGAAGGGGGGGGCAGTTAAACCTTTTTCTATGCTCAGAAAATCCCAATCTGATATGGAGGCATCGGAATGTGTGAAAGGACCATTTTTGTTTTCTGTCAGGGTTGTGCTACAAAATGACTTGCAGGAAATGTCAACAATTAATCTATGTAAAGTTCTGTCTGCAACATTTTTATCATACTGTGACAATGGCAAAGCTAAACCTCAAGCTTTCCTACTTTGTTGGAAAAAAAAAACCTGTTTTCTGTCAAAATATTTTAGGTCTTTTTTGTTTGTAATTTCATTATTACAGGAGAGAGATTTTTACCAAGTCAAAGCATATTTTTTCATTTTGTATTGGCAGAGTCTGATGAAATAATCAAATAATCAATCAGAAAATGCCCAGCAGTAATCCTTGTCCGGGTTAGCCATCACAGACCTCCTCAGAATCAGAACATCTCATTCCACTCTTCACAGTGCACAAAATTGCAGTCTCTAAAATGTGTCTATTTCAGTTCTGTTTCCCAGTAAAAGATAAAAGTCAAATACTGGAATTCCCCTTAGGACTGATGTTCGGAGCGAGGAGCGGTATATAAATATTTTAATTTACCTCCACTGGACAGTCCATTTTGAAAGCACCAGTCCCTTGCAGTGATGTTAACTGAGCAGCTCAATATGAAGGATCTAATCTTTCTGTCGTAACTAATTTAAGCTGTCTAGCTTTATTGCCTGATGTCCCACCACAGGTTTCTGACATCTAGAATTTAGCACTCTGTATTGTAAAGTTGATATCAAACCACAAGCTGACTTTGAACCTCTGGCTTTCAAAGAATGCATAAATTTCCACATGCTTCTCACAGCAGCATCTAATTTTCAGACCTGGCATGCCAACAGCATCTCTGAGGTTATTTCTCCTGGCAGATCTTGATGAAGAATGCTCTGCCATAAGAGGACTTTGAATTGCTCCCTGGACACAGCACTGTACCAGCTACTAGGAAGGAAATTAACTCTATCCCTGCCGAAACCAGGACACTCCCCCTATGCTACATGACGACGTTAATGAACAAGATACTGCCTCTGCTGATGACACTGGAAACAGTTGGCAGACTCTTCAAAGCCACTCACCTACTTCAATTCCCACAACCGTGAGAAGAATCTGAAGTTATCTTGTGAAACCCAGCTAACATCATCACTTATATGAGGAGGTAAGGACTTTCAAAAAGGAGGAAACAATCACTAGGAAGAGAAAAAATAGTATGGCTTTTGAGGGCTACCTTTGAGCATAAATCAGGACCTCACATGAGGGCAAATGTAGCTGTACACATGCATGTGCTCGTGTATGAAGTCAGTGGCAAATTTTCACTCAGAGATCCAATCTCATCTTGATAGGTACCTAATCCTGAAACATTTCTCTTTTCATTTCCATCTCGATATGCGACAAGAAGCTGCTGCAACTTCATTTCATGCTTCCCACAAACAGTTCCCATTCCATAATACTTACGATGTGCTATAAATTAATTAGAAAACTACTGTCCATTAATCTCACTCCAGAAGACTGAAATTATGACAGCATCAGTTTTCATTTCATGAATAGTTCTTCACTTTTTCATGCTTAAAGATTGTATATTTTGAAACGTCAGTGTGCTGGGGTCTATGAAAAATTGATACCTTTTCCATTTATGTAAAATGTTCAGCACTGGAGCAAGCGTTTATCCTTCACCAGAGAAAACATATGAAGGCCTTTCTTTTGTCTTAGTAATCCACCCATAGGTTTATGAACCCAGTGTGTTTTAGGAACTAATCCACAGGGTCCTAGAGGATTACATTTTGAATTTCAATCAGTGAATTAGCTGACATAAAATGGCAAGTAGCCATGCTACACCCCAGCTCCTACTAATCTGTACAAGTGGGCTGTTGTGCTACAAGTTAGCTTGGCTAGGCTGACTGCATTAATTTGCAATCACAACTTCCCCTTCAGGTCTGCCTTTTTGCTATAATATGATCACCTTTGGGGATGATTTGAGAGATCTTCTAACAAGTGTAGTGTTTTGTGGAGGTGAACTAACAAGAAATCAGGAGATCTGTTTGCCACAACAATGGCTACTTTATCATCTGATGCAAAATTAGGTATAGACTGCACCCTAAATGAACAAAAAATACAGCAGTTTTACAGACCTCTGAAGTTTGACCTCAGAAATAAGGTAAAAATACCATTCTTTTCCAGAAATAAACACAATAGAATAAAGCAAGTGGTAGTGGGGTGTTTTTTGCCCAATACTGTGTAAGAGAAAGCCACTGAACCTAAGTGTACTTACATTGCAATCAGACTGGTTCAAGAACCCGGTCTACAAATATCCACTGCAAAAAAGTAGTTTTAACTTAAATATGATTTTGGAAAATTTCCTCTCTTCTTCTTCTTTCAATCTTCTGCTAAAATTGTTTAATAATAAAGAAATATTTATCTGATGTTAACAAGTGTATGTAAATATTTTTGTTACTTATCCCACGTAAATCCCATAAACTATTTTTAGTTATTGCAATTAAAATCAAATGGAGATTTGAAAACAATTAAACAATAAACCAAAACCTGCTAATATAGCTATAATTTAATAACAATTTTTAAATAAACAGCTATTCAGGATAGACTCTTCCAGCAATGATTGCATAAGGAGATTTTTATCTGCTCATATAAAGAGGATCTGAATCTGAAGGTGCAGAAAATGTCCTTGGGTGAATTTTTAGCAGGACCTAGGAGGAAATGAATTCTGCAACTCTTATTATTGTTAATGGGAGTTATTCAGCCAAATCTTCATGCACGAGTCACAATTAATATGTACCCCTTATGGTTTTTTCTGCATAATATTTGAAATTAATTTCCATAAACAAGTTCCCAGCAGTTTTTTAATACACTAGATCTGATTCTGATTCCACAAAGGTCCCTTGATTTACTTCAGCATAAGCCTGAAAGTGTAGCAACATTAAAAGGAGTAAAGCACCTGACTGAACACCTTAAATTAAATACTCACCCCGGTGTAACTCAACTAACTTCAACAAGCTAGCCCAAATTTACACCAGTATAAATGAAACCAGAATCAGACCCCTATTTCTACAAACCAATTTGTTCCTTAGCTCATCCACGGTGACATTTCCACGTCAGTAACTTTTAGATGTGGTCTATAAACACTTTGCCTCCCTGCTCTATTGGCAACTGCTCCAGCGTGGAATTCCGTTCTGGTGGGTAGTCTTTATTTTGATCAGATCCTCCCAATGCTTCTCTTAAATTTGAGACTGTTACACATACTTCAGTAAGAATATACTTCTATATGAGAAGAACTGAGGAAAATTGATTTCTGTTTGTTCCTCTCTTTAACCTCACTTGCAAGAAAACAGTAATCCAATATATTTCAATATTGGTCCTGTCATTCACTGCTTTTTGCATAAGGCTTCTTTATTTTCTTAGCATCTCTTCTGCAAAGGAACTGCTGAGTTCAGCATAGTGAAAACTTTTCTACAAATGAAAGTTTTTAGCTTACTTGCGTGCATCATAAGCCACACAGGTGGAAAAAACCCTACCACTGATTACACAAAACCTATGGATACAAAATGTAAGGGCCATGACTACTTATGACAGTATTTGGGGGAATCCATTTAACTGCATTTTACTGCAGACTTTTTCATTTTGAGGCTTGCTCCACTGGCAGTGGTGACTGAGATGAAAAATTCTACTGGACAGGACGCCTCACTGTATTGTATAGGTACTACTTGGTCTGCTCCTGAAACCCCCAGACCTGAGAATGTAGGGCTTTACCATCCCTGATGATGGCTTCTCTGCAGAGAATCAGCTGTGTTCATGGTTAGCACACACATGATGTATGGAAAACTGCTGTCAGTGTGCAAGTCCTACTACTGTCTGAACCAGTTCAAGCTCTCTAGGATTTGACACCATGCGATAGCTCTCAGGAGATCTGCAGGCATGCCAGTTATTATATGCGCTCATTTCATCTTATTTGCACTTCGTTTCAGACAGAGCCAAAACAACAGCTCGAACAGTTTTGCCCTCGTTTTTGCCATACTGTCTTAAAAATCTCCAGACTACAATACCATTTGCCACAATACCTGTTAGTGCAAGTTGCCTGTGCAGTCATGGCCGGAGCCAGCTAGTTTGCACAGGTGAGTGGGTGTTGACAATATACTAGTCTGCTATTTCTACCAGAGGTTTCTGCTCCTCCTCATTGATACTGAAAAGACATCCATAGTTATTCGCTTAGGCTTAGGTATTTATGTAATGAATCCCACCCTGGCAGGCCTACTATTGAGCCAGAGATGACAAAAATTTCCCATTTAAAGTACTTGAGAGGATTTTTTGTTCTCATGTTATCATTAACAAAAGAATGTTTTTTGTTCTAATATTGTGATTAAAAATTTGTACTATAGAAAGTAAGTTTGTTTATAAAGTGTTTCGATGATGTTAGTCTGGGGAAAAGTTGGAATTGAGCTCAGAGCTTATCAGCTTGTGGTGCTGCTTAAAGGGTGGTTGTATTACTGAGTAGCCCTTGGAAGAAATGTAATTATGCCTGCATGGTGCTGCAGTTGCATTAATAAATCCTGCCTCACTTGAGGATCTCCATGGAACCACCTCCCTGCCTCTGCATCCACAGCCCTGGTAATTTGCAACCCAGATAAACTACCCATGGATAATGAGAGCTGGCTGCATTTCTATACCAGGACTACCTCTATATCTAGCTTACAGATCTCTTATTCATTTTCTCTGATATGACTGTGCCATGTACTCACTGTCAGGTTTTGCCATCTGTCCTGGTTTCGGTTGGGATAGAGTTAATTTTCTTCCTAGTAGCTGGTACAGTGCTGTGTTTTGGATTTAGGATGAGAATAATGTTGATAACACAGCAATGTTTTAGTTGTTGCTAAGTAGTGCTTACACTAGCCAAGGACTTTTCAGCTTCCCATGCTCTACCGGCTGAGAAGGCTGGAGGTGCACAAGAAGCTGGGAGGGGGCACAGCCAAACTGGCCAAAGGGACATTCCATACCATGTGACGTCATGCTCAGTACATAAACTGGGGAAAGCTGGCCGGGGGGGCCGCTGCTCGGGGACTGGCTGGGCATCAGTCAACAGGTGGTGAGCAATTGCATTGTGCATCACTTGTTTTGTATATTGTGGTGTTGTTGTTGTTGTTGTTGTTGTTGTTGTTGTTATTATTATTATTATTATTATTATTACAACTATTACTATTTTATTTTATTCCAATGATTAAACTATTCTGATCTCAACCTATGAGTTTTCTCACTTTTACTCTTCCAGTTCTCTCCCCCATCCCACTGGGGGGAGAGTGAGTGAGCGGCTGTGTGGTGTTCACTTGCCAGCTGGGGTTAAACCACAACACCATCTAATATCTTATTTGTGATTTCTAAGAATCAGAAGGCATGAAAAAGATATCAGAGCATAGTCTGTAAGAATATAGAAGTAATGACTTTCTGTAATTGTCCTGAAAAATAAAAATGCAGCAATGAGTAACAGAGACAAGATAAGACTCAGTCATTGGTCTTTGTATTTCTGGGAGGAGGCAAATGTTGATGACACCTGAAACTACACAGAGTGTTTTATAAGACATTAACCCTAAACAGGTTTGCATTTCAGTCATTTGGATAGTGAAAATATAACTATTTATCTCTGGAGCTGCTCCT
Organism: Aptenodytes patagonicus; assembly: GCF_965638725.1. Taxonomy (NCBI): domain Eukaryota; kingdom Metazoa; phylum Chordata; class Aves; order Sphenisciformes; family Spheniscidae; genus Aptenodytes; species Aptenodytes patagonicus. Next base: position 117,831,650 of record NC_134949.1, on the reverse strand, counting down.
GTAACTAAAAACAAGTGCGTGCATAAATATTTCTAATAAAAATTATTCTGACTTGAAATAGTATCAAAATTTTTTTAGCTGTCTTACATCTTACTGCAAAAAAAAAAATTCTAACTAAAAAAATAACCACAAAATCCCCTGAAGCCCAAAAACCTGTATGCCACATAAACCTTGAAGAATGATCATTTAAAAGGAACAGAAGATATATCTTTATAAATTCACAAAGAAAACCCCATATGGAAGAGAAAGTCCAAAATCTTATAAAGGTGTAAACAACTAAGATCACAAAATACTCAAAGGTCAGTGAATTCAGGGATTTACAGAAGCTTATTCCCTTTGAAAAAATTTAGAGTATTTTTATTATTTAGGTGCTTAAATATCTGGAAGATATTTAGATAACAAATCAAAATAGCAAGATATCAACATATAATAAAAAAAGATGTAAGAAATAAACTGTTTTAACAGTGGGAGGCAATTGTTATAAATTGGCAAGAAATGAGAAAGAGAGCAGAAAGATTCCACTTCCAGGCCCAGAAAGGCAGGAAGACAACATCTAAGCTAAGCATGCTCGGAAAAAACAGGAAAACAGAAGGGGTACCGCTGCCAGCCCTGCAACCCTCACCAATAGAGAATGTTTCCCATCTAAAACTCACTATTTTTAGTTGAGCAACTCCTTCCATTTGAAATAAATCAAAACCACGTATTTTATTTAGGTCAGCTCAACATTAATCCAAGCCACAGCCATACCTCATGCCTCCCCATCTTCTGTACCGACAGGACTATTAAATCATGTCACCATGGCGTACTTGGTCCTCTTTGGCTGACTGGGTCGCTGTATCATGGGAGACACTCATACTTATGGAGACTATAACTTGGGTGTCCCCTATGTATGAGTCATAGAGTATGGGGTATCTGAATTTCATCTATGGTAAGGCACTATGCGCAATGCATGGCTGTAACATTAAGTCCAAATACAACACTTTAACCTTTTTTAAAATTGTATGTTACATGCCACATGTTCGAAAAATATTTTAACTTTTTATTAAAAACAGAAGACATATGAAATTAAACTGACAATATCAAATGCAACATATGTCTCATTTGTTTCATCTCTTCTGTGAATAGTTTCTATACATCAACATTACTTGGTTTTGTTGAATATTGTAAGAGCATCTATCACAACTACATTATGAAAATTTGTCATACAAACCCCGATCCTGCAAACCTGTGTGTACAAACATCCTTCCCCTACTTAATATGTCAAGCAAATCTGCAAATACACTCTCACATAAGAACACGATTGCTTCCAAACTGATGACACTGGGAAGCTTAACTGGTATTCTTAATTGATTCAGGCATATCCCATAAGAATATGCTGTACTGTTCCTATATTATTCTCTTTTTTTATGCTGAGAGAATGGTGAAATTGCCTATGTTTCAGAGATACTAAGATCCTTCAGTTTTACTTGCTTTCAGTGACAGTATGTCTGAGAAAAACCCTAGCCCCAAAATCTCAAATGTGGAAGAAAAACCCTGAGGCTGGAAGTCTCTGCTTTTGAAAGGAGTCCTATAAAAAAGGAAAGCAGCTCTTTGCTGGTGCAAGAGTATGTCTTAACAGTCCTTAAGGCCTTACACTATGAACCCTGAGTGCACATCTATGGCTATACAAATACTTCCAAGTATTAAGCTGTAACTTTAAAACTGCCTAATCACAGTAATTCTAGCAGAAATATGATAGAAAAAATCGTTAAGAAAAATAATTTTGCTGACACAGACTTCTATTAAAAGCATCTTAAACTGGAATGGCTGCACACAGAAAATGTTTTTTCCCCAAAACAACTGTAAGTGATTAGTCTATAAAAAGAGTCATTTATCCTAGAATAGAAAATTAACCAGGAACAGCTTTGTTCAAGCATCTGCTAGCAATGGAAAACATATTTTGTCTTTGGCCAAATGTCTGAAATAATGTTTTTATTCTGGAAGTGTTTTGCTATTTTATATTCCCCTCATTTTTGTTTTGTAGATTTCATGCTGTAGCCACAACAGTGTTGTTAACACCACTAACTTTTTTGTGTTCCTTAATAAGGAAACCTATGGTTTCAAATTAAAAAACACCACCAGAATTAACATTTGCATAGTCATTGTAAAGGAGTGATTAGACTAATCAAAATTCTTTGATTGAAGAACGCTTCCCAAGTGTCTGTCCCTGATAATTACTATGCAACCACTACATTCTAGGAAATAAAACTGAAGATCTTCATGCAAATACTTTTTAACATAGCAATTCTCTTTTTTTTTTTTTTTTTTTCATTTTATATATATTTATATATAGCTGATACAACTAGGGCTTTAGGAGCTGGTATTTTCAGAAAAATAGAAAATATTGTGGAACTTGGGGTGAAATCAAAAATGCTAACAACAGTACAAAAATCTTTAGTTCAGTTTTCTTAAGACAAAGGCAGACAATCTCATTTTCTTTCTCCATTTCAAGTTTAAGTGTGATGCTACAGGTTTACTGCATACTATTGAATCCAAGTGTTGAACCCCCCAAGTCAAAACAGAACACAAATAAGTACTACAGCAATTAGTCAAAAAAGTCCACCTGGTCTTAAATAATAACATATCCTTCCTATGATGCTATGTTAATATATCACACCTTTTGATGGATTTGTCCTTGACTTTGTGAGATAAGGAGATTATTCACTGCATTTTGCAGATTACCTTCATACAACCAACATTTTGACTCGAGCAAGGCATCCACAGCCTTCACTAGTTAAGGACTCAGCTGATATACTGAATAAAAGCTTAACTAAGCTAATTCACAAAGGATCATTAGCGACAAACTTTTATTTTTCTTTTAAAGCACTTGACAGAAGAGAGGCAACAGCATAAAAACAGTTGTGGAGGAGGGAGTGACCTAATGTGGTGATCACAGCACTTGTGCCAATGCTGGGAAACCCCGGCTCCGCTCCTCTGCTCCTTCCCCTGGGTTTTAGCCCTCACCTCCCCACTAGCAGGAGTCTGCCCTGGTTTTCCATCAGGAGGTTGTTCTGGGATGAGAGCCTTCTCCAGCTTTCCTGCTGAACTTGCTAAATTTTGCAGAAGAGGAGAATCAGAGACCAAGAGGTCACTGAAGAAAAGAGAGAACCTGATTCTACCTCTTTGGGAGGAGAGTCTGTATTTCAGCACCCGCTCTAAAGACTTTGAATGTACTTTACAATAAATAAAATACATAATCAGCCTTTAGAACAAAGACTAGGATTCTTCTTCTCCCTTTAAAGTGGAAAACATGGATAAAAAGAAGATGAAAATTAGTTACAGCCTAACTGAGTTTTGAAACCGCTAGAAAATTATCCAAAGGGAAAATACTCTTCTTACTCTCTGGCTACATTTTTGAACAAGAGTAATACCCACTGCAGGGAAGGTATATTGACCTACCTTATGTGTACTAAGCACATAGATATCAGATTGAGTTTTTCCAAGCATAAGGTAACAGATTTATTTCTGCTCACAATTTGCAGCTTTCAATATGCTTTAAATATTAAGTAGACACCATGCTACTCAGCCATGGACAAGACACAAGAACATTCACAAATGGGAAGGTCAGAGACAAAATGCTAAGCACCTTGCCAATTTTACCGGTAAAAGCTATGCTCAGATTTTGAGAGCTGCATGCTTTTGTTTAGACAGTGAAGCACCCTTTTACACACAATAGCAACTTGTCCAAGGTCAGACCACAAACTCAAAGCTAAGAGCAACTTCCAAGACCAAGGAGGGTTTTAACCGCTGCACGTTCTTATCTCACCAGAGTAAAGTTTAAGAGCAGCTATAACACAGAATATAATTGCTGCATATTTAATTACAACTATATAGGATAGTAACAGTCCCTTTTTACAGTCTATAGAAAATATATACATCACACAATCTCATCTTTTTCCTCCTCTCACAATGTTTGAATTGTTTATGTAAGTAGTAATTGGAAGGATGATTAAGTAAAACCACGTGGAAGAAGCTGCACATAAATTTCACTATGTTTTTGCAGTCATATTTAATATCACAGAGAAATATCTACAAACCATAAACCAAGCTTATGTCTATGAAGGAAAACATACAAATAAATAAAATTATTTTCAATTCTTAATTGATCCCTGGCCTGATAAAGGTAGCATAACGCTTTCACACTGCCTCCTCTCTTAGAATAGCACAAGAGTCCCCTTCCACAGGGGCCAAAAGCAACCAGCATTAGTAACACCTGCCGGCTGTCAGAGCCCTTCCGCTCACACCACGGTTGCAGCAGCAATGCTCTTCTGGCAGGAAAGAGAAATCACTGACATTGTTGCGTCCATAATAAAAACTGTCGAGTTGGTGATTCGGTACTGTCAGGCACAAGCGTTTATCTGATAGTTGTTCCTGGGAGTTAATGTTGTGCTAAGTGCTCTGGAGGAAAGGAAAGCAAAAACCAAAGCAGGATCCATCTATAGGGGTTTCTGTTCATATTGAGGCAAGCCAATGATACCAGGCTTTAAAAAGATGTCAAGGGATGTGGCTAGAAGGAAGAAAGAGACAATCAATGTTGTTATTAATTGGACACTTCAGTCTAGTCCCTATTAATGTTTTTTCACCCTATCATCAATCTTTATTCACTGTAGCACAGATCGCAAAAGATTACAAGGCAGATTTACAAGTCAAAACTGAACCACACTAGCAGACCTGTGTCTAAAAGCCTGCTTAACAAACAACATGTGTTTGTGTTTGTTATTGCTTTAAACAAATGTTAAATTCCCTAAAAAAGATCTTTTGAGACAGGAGCAAAGAATAGTTCTCCTTCCTTTCATCTCATTTCAACTTTTGTTTAGTCTCAGTACTTTGTTTTGTGTTTAAAATGTTCATGCTTGTAGTCTACTGCTACTGAAAAATTAAAAACTTTTAGCATGAAATTTAATTTCATGCATTACTTAATAAACATTAAGACCAATATCTAATATCTTCTGCCTTCAAAAGAGCAATATTTTATTACCACAGAGGTTGCAGGACATTAGCATGACTTGAAAAGTTAAGAGTATCACATTTATCACATATCCCAGAATTATTTCAGTTCTTCACTTTTACAATGCCCAGTACAAGGGAACTCTGATCCATACACTATAAGTAAGTAAAACTAATAAAGCACAGGATCCAAGATCTCTTAAGTCCTGTATTACAGACACTGCCTCTTTGGTACTGCAGAGCTACTCAAGAAACAGAGATATATTTAGTTCTTCCTCCTGTATTTATCCTAGTCTAAAAAGCACACCTGCCTTGTTAGCTATAAATTACAGATGTTAAAAGAAGAAAATATTCAGAACTTTTAATTGTTAACTTGCAAGACTGGTTATATCAGTTCCTTCCTACAAATACTTCACCTCAGTTATCCTGGGAAAATCCTAATCCTAAACTCGGGATTATCCTGTGATAAATCATACATATTGTGCTCTTTAAAATGATTTAATACAACTTTCTTTCACTTTACTGTAGCTTTGGTTGAAAACTTAGCTCCAAAAGTATTTTTTGTAAAGGTTCCTTTATCTTCAACAGGGCCACGACTCCAGAAACTGGGCCTCTCTCCTTACCTCATAATTATAAATCTTGAACGAGGACAACATGAATTTAGAACAGACAAGAAACCTACTCCCTGCCTTCATGGGATGCAGAAAAATAACTCTGTCAAATCCTATCAGAGATGAATCTTAAGTGGGGTCAGAAGCAGCAATGGCAAAATCTGCATACAATGAATGGACTGCCATTCACAAAAGAGTTCTCACATACTTGAGAAAAAAATTAAAAAAAGAAAACCCCTTAAAATAAATACAACACAGGTAACACCCACAATAAAAAACTTCAAAATAACAATAAACAAAGAAAACTCACTAAAGAAATACAGACAACTTAGTCTGAGATTAAATTAGTGCTCTAAATAGCCAGGATAGTTGATATTCTGTGTGTGTGGCAGTTGATGCATTTTTTTTTTTTTTAATGAAGTGTGGATTTAGACAATAATATTCATACAGGATGAAATGCATTTTTAGATATACCTGAAAAAAATTAATCTTCTATTGACCCAACATTTCCAGAATCCTTGCTATTTAAGTACTCCATTATTTGTGCCCTTTCCATGCACCTTTAGGCTAATTAAATAGCAACTGCATTTCTCCCCCAAGTAATTATTAATTCCACTACAAGTCCTCCAGAAGAACTGAAATGTTTTAGAATTAGATACTCTGTAGTCTAGATTTGGAAACTGAATCCTATACATTGAGATGAAATCTTAAGACATGTCCACAATGAATAATTTGCAGACACCCAAAGAAGATGATTTCACTATAAACACCAGCAGTGTATTTTCCCCCCTCTGCTTCCATGATTCATCTCTCTCTTCCTCCTGAACATATGTGTATATTTTATGGTGCTACATGAAGGATATGTTCCATTTCCCATTAAAACAAAAAAAGGATTTAACAGTTATCTGTTCTGGCCTGAGAAGCTACATAGTGTCTGGTATTAATGTACTGCCATGTTCATCTATCTATACACATACACACACATATAAATATTTTCTTCTTTCTATGATGTATTAAAGCTGCCCCCTGGAAGCAACAGATGTGCCAGCTTAGTGGTCGTTTGCAAGATGCTCTTCTGAAACCTGCCTTCTGGTAGTTTTACTAGCATTATTGTGACAATGATGGTCTAACAATTTATCTTTTTAAATCCCAAAAAATCTATTCCAAAAACAAAATTAAATGCGCAATGCAACTTCGGTGCAAGGATCTAGATTAAGGGAGATGTGCAGACAGGGTAGGCACTCTTTAGTTTTAACTACCAAGACTTATTTTTTGCTATGAGTAGATTCAGTTTAGAAAATGAAGGAAGACAAAAGCCCAGACTTACAGGACATATTGACCAAGTATTCCCTAAGGATAAGCTGGATGGTCTGAACAGGTGGCACAGCCTTATGGCAGGATGTGAGTGTCCGGCACCTGAGCTCCGTGATGAGGCCAAACCTCATGGGATAGAGAGCAACCGAGTTCTGGTTTTCCCAAAGGCAGCTCAGGTCTGTAGCCCATGGGGTAAAAGAAAACCTATGGTAGCACTACAGATTTTAAAATGTGCCCACTAAAAATTTCCTCATTGAGTCTAAGCCTTTAGTTGTGTTTTTCAGCACAAAACCAAAGATAAATCTTTGATTGACACATTGCCCAGCTTTACCCTTGCACAGCTGCATTTTTCAGATAGGATCACAGTCCAAAGAGCGGTAACAGCAGTGAGACACGGCAGGTATGAGCAAAGGTGCCAGAACCTGTCCTGGCAGAAATTTCACTTCAAGTAAGGTCCTATCATTCTTATGGAACACCAATCACATTTCTCTAAAACAATATTCAACCAATTACAGTATTTCCCATATATAACCCCATGGTGGTGTTCTAGTGCAGTCTTTCTGGCTGATTCATTTTTTGTTCGCCCATCTTTCAGACCCTCTCATGCAATCCAAAATGTATAAGTTATTCTGTATGTCAGTAAGTACTAATGGCTTCCTGAGAAGGTTTTGGTGTAAGTTCAATGAAAGGTATAATTTACCAAGCAGATTTAGCAAGCAGCAGATAAAACAATTAGACTAACGATCTTTTGTGAAATAAGTGGCTGGCAGTACACCCGCAGCGAAGGCTGACTTTGTAATTTAGCAAACAGATTTTATAAGTGGCAGATACAACAATTAACGGAAAAATCTTTTGTGAGTGAAATAACTCATCAAATATGCACAGAGAAGGTACATTTGCATGAAAATGATGTGTAGATTTCCACTGAAAAGCAATCTATTTTTTCCTGCCTTTTTTCCCCTCTTTATATTACTAGGGTTTGTGGTAGGACAGCGATGGAAAACAGAGCACTTAGTAAAGGAATAAATTCCAAATGGGGACTGTGGATGAATCTGAAGCATCAGCCTGAAAAACTCTTGCATTAGAACTCAATCATTCTGTGCCTCAGCTATCTGAACCCTGGGGTTTTTTTTAATCATGCTTTCTTGTTTTATGATTGCTATGCTTTATTGCTTTATTTTAACAAGATGTCTCCAGCCAAATGTTGACTGAAACAGTACGCTGCAAAATTATTTGAAAGGACGTGACAGGCTGCAATTTCTGTTACTCTGTGTGGAGGAAGGGGAAGTCTGTCACCAGATTTACCACTCAGTCCTTGATCTCAGGTAACTATTTGCTTACACAACATTGCAAGTGCACATGGAGCTATAAAATGTTGACAAAAAACATGTTTATTCTCTGAAGAACTCAGGACCTTGGTTAACCATTTGAAAAGTGTATTTGCGCCTTCAAGTACAACAAAAGCCACAGAAGACAGACAGTGTTCCCTATGACAACTCAAAGCTGTGAGCATCTACTCCCAGTCATTCCCTCCAAACACTATGAAGTCTCTGGGGAAGAAGAATAAATTTGGTTTTCCTGGAGAAGATAACAGGACGCCAGCTCTGTATTTATCTTGCTGGTATGCTATAGAGGTCTCAGTGCTGGGCTAGACAGAGACTAACTGATCATCAGTGCCCTAACTTACAGCAGCGCATCAGGTATTTTCAGATGGTCTGAACTATTTAGATAAATGGACCATTCAAGTCACACATTACCTCAGCTTTGAGAAAAACGGGGATCTGGACACAGATTTTGCAAAAGGCCTTATACCTGTGCCATTATACTGAAGAAATGTGTCCTGGTTTCGGCAGGGATAGAGTTAATTTCCTTCCTAGTAGCTGGTACAGTGTTTTGGATTTAGGATGAGAACAAAGTTGATAACGCACCGATATTTTAGTTGTTGCTAGGTAGTGCTTACACTAGCCAAGGACTTTTTAGTTTCCCATGCTCTACCGACTGAGAAGGCTGGAGGTGCACAAGAAGCTGGGAGGGGGCACGGCCAAACTGACCAAAGGGACATTCCATACCATGTGACGTCATGCTCAGTACATAAACTGGGGAAAGCTGGCTGGGGGGGGCCGCTGCTCGGGGACTGGCTGGGCATCGGTCGGCGGGTGGTGAGCAATTGTACTGTGCATCACTTGTTTTGTGTATTATTATTATTATCATATTATTATTATTATCATTTTATTTCAATTATTAAACTGTTTTTATCTCAACCCACGAGTTTTTCTAACTTGTGCTCTTCCAATTCTCTCCCCCATCCCACCGGGTGGGGGGGAGTGAGAGAGCGGCTGTGTGGTGCTTAGTTGCCGACTGAGATTAAACGACGAAAAAATGGTAAGAAACGGTGTGTTTACAGACACAAGAGCACTACATTTACTTTTCAGTCTTTGCTGAAGGGGTTGTTCCCATGAATGGCCATTTTGGTGATACTCTGGCTTTTGATTTAGTAGACTTGAACCCGTTATATCATTCTGTCTGAACTGTGTGAAACTGAATTACAAAGAACATTAAAGATATTAGCATATCTTTTTTCCATCTAAAAAGAATCAAATTATATATTAGGTTCAGATGGGACAGTCAAAAGACAGCTTGGCTTTTCCCTCGATTTTGCTTTTTAACTTTTTTGTTTATATTTTTTATGAGGAGAATTTTTATACATCACAAAGCTTGAACTTTGTTATTTACATATGCTCCTCAGTTAACAAGGTTGTTTTAGCATTTTTCTCCACCTAAGAGCTTAACGAAGTACCATGTAACATTTGTTCAAGGTATTTTACACCTCTCCAAGAGAATGAATCCTGCATTTCTAAAATCAACAATTAATTATAATACCATCTTTTCAAAACACAGAAACAGACAATAAATAGAATTATAGAATCATAGAATAGTTTGGGTTGGAAGGGACCTTTAAAGGTGATCTAGTCCAACCCTCCTGCCGTGGGCAGGGACACCTTCAACTCGATCAGGTTGCTCAGAGCCCCGTCCAACTTGACCTTGAACGTTTCCAGGGATGGGGCATCCACCACCTCTCTGGGCAACCTGTGCCAGTCTTTCACCACCCTCAGCATAAAAAATTTCTTCCTTATATCTAGTCTAAATCTAACCCCCTTTAGTTTAAAACCATTACCCCTTGTCCTATTGCTATAGGCCCTACTAAAATGTCTATCCCCATCTTTCCTATAAGCCCCCTTTAAGTATTGAAAGAATGCAATGAGGTATCCCCAAAGCCTTCTCTTCTCTAGGCTGAACAAGCCCAACTCTCTCAGCCTTTCTTCATAGGACAGGTGTTCCATCCCCCTGATCATTTTTGGCCCTCCTCTGGACCCGCTCCAACAGGTCCATGTCTTTCTTATGCTGAGGACTCCAGAGCTGGACACAGTACTCCAGGTGGGGTCTCACGAGAGCAGAGCAGAGGGACAGAATCACCTCCCTCAACCTGCTGGCCACACTTCCTTGGATGCAGCCCAGGATACGGTTGGCCTTCTGGGCTGCGAGCGCACATTGCTGGCTCATGTCCAGCTTTTCCTCCACCAGTACCCTCAAGTCCTTCTTGGCAGGGCTCCTCTCAATCCCTTCATCCCCCAGCCTGGATTGATACCGGGGGTTGCCCTGACCCGGGTGCAGGACCTTGCACTTGGCCTTGTTGAACCTCATGAGGTTTACCAGGGCCCACTTCTTGAGCTTGTCCAGGTCCCTCTGGATGGCATCACGTCCCTCTGGCGTGTCAACAACACCACTCAGCTTGGTGTCACCTGCAAACTTGCTGAGGGTGCACTTGATCCCACTGTCTATGTCATTGATGAAGATATTAAAGAGTACCGGTCCCAATACGGACCCCTGCAGGACACCACTCATCACCAATCTCCATCTGGACATTGAGCCGTTGAGCACTACCCTCTGGATGCGATCATCTAACCAATTCCTCACCCTTTACCGGACAGTCCACCCATCAAATCCATACCTCTCCAGTTGAGAGAGAAGGATGTTGTGGGGGACCCTGTCAAAGGCCTTACAGAGGTCCAGATAGATGACATCTGTAGCCCTTCCCATGACCACTGATGTAGTCACTGCATCATAGAAGGCCACTAGGTTAGTCAGGCAGGACTTGCCCTTGGTGAAGCCATGCTGGCTGTCTCAATTCACCTCCCTGTCCTCCATGTGCCTTAGCATAGCTTCCAGGAGGATCTGTGCCATGATCTTCCCAGGCACAGAGGTGAGACTGACTGGCCTGTAGTTCCCCACGTCTTCCTTTTTTCCCTTTTTAAAAATGAGGGTTATGTTTCCCCTTTTCCAGTCAGCGGGAACTTCACCAGACTGCCATGACTTCTCAAATACGATGGATAGTGGCTTAGCAACTTCATCCGCCAGTTCCTTCAGGACCCGTGGATGGATCTCATCGGGTCCCATGGACTCGTGCACCTTCAGGTGCCTTAGATGGTCTCGAACCTGGTCTTCTTCCACAGTGGGCAGCTCTTCATTCTCCCAGTCCCCGCCTTTGCCTTCTGTGGCTTGGGTGGTGAGGCTTGAACACTTGCCGGTGAAGACCGAGGCAAAAAAGTCATTGAGTACCTCCACTTTCTCCATGTCCCAGGTAACCAGGTCTCCCATTTCCTTCTGGAGAGGGCCCACATTTTCCCTTGTCTTCCTTTTAATCCCAACGTACCTATAGAATCTTTTCTTGTTGCCCTTGATGTCCCTGGCCAGATTTAATTCTATCAGGGGTTTAGCTTTCCTAACCTGATCCCTGGCTGCTCGGACAATTTCTCTGTAATAAGTATAATCAGAGCAAATCTACATATTCGGGAGAGATAAAACACTAAGATTATAGGTCTGACTTTCTTTCTTTGAAGAAAAATTATTTTCTTCTTTAAAAAAAATTAAAATATTTATTAAAATTTAAGTCCGTATTTGACTGGAGCATTCACTAGAAAGATAGGAATTGAAAAGTTTAGTATTTCTCTTTAGATAAAGTCAAATTCTCTAGTAGAATTAAGTTGTGTTTGTTTCCTAGCACCTTCAAATTGATTCCAGTAAAATTTTGTTTTATTACTGCAGTTCCCAGTATTTAAGACCCTTTAGGATAGTCTCACAAATACTTAAAGAAGCTTTTAGAGGTATACTAGAAACATTCAGCTCCTGCTCAATCTTTTAGTTTTGGCAACTCCTGTTTTATTATGCATGGAAAATACTTTTGCAGACTGTGACAGTGTAACAACTTAGCAGCCATCTTCCTTACACTACAGCAACCTGCAAATGAGAAGCTATAGCAAATTAGTGGAAGTTGCATCCCTATCTCCCCTCTTACCTTCAATGATTCATACAGTTCTTTTTGTTTGAATTACTGTCAGCTTGCCCTGCAGCATATACTGTCAAAGGCAATTCATTCTGAACTGTACAAAAGATATGTCCAACTTAACTGTCAAATATTTGTACACAGTATGTACTTTTCCCCTAGAAACAGTTTTAATTATTTCCCCTCAAGAAGCTATAATTGTTTTCCTCATCACTTTGTTTCAATATAATTTTTTATACCATTTCTTGGTTAAACAAAAGATCATCTAAGAAATGATGTTTCAAAATGTCACTAAGGGGGAGGTTTCTGTAAAGCATAATATCTCAGCACTTCTCCCAGGATTAGCAATACATCCATTGTCTTCAGGAGCAGATATTCTACTCTAGGTTTAAAAACACACTCATAACTTCAAACAGCTCTCTCCTAAACTGGTTAATCCTCTGCAAAACCACTTTGTATGACACAAAGCCAGGAATCAGAAATTCTGATTTGAGACAAACTCAGTGTGACTTTCTTTCCTGGATGCAATATTTATTCCATTTTATTTTCACCCTTAGTGCATCACTGTTGGAAGAGCAGACGTACCTCTAGCAGCACTACTTCCATCTTCCAGCAAAGACACATGACAACAGCACGTCCATGCAAAGGCTGACTAACGGGGGTAGCTACCAACCTGGTGATGGAGTTCTTTTTTAATAACCTGTTCTATTTTAATCAGAAGCAGCTGACTCCATCCTTTTCACAGTTGTTCTGGCAACAGAAATAAGAAATTACACCTGGGAATATAATTTAGTGTATGCTCAAGAGAGACTACAAATACCAGAATTTTAGCAAAACATAAAGCATGTGTAGATTTGGCAGTTTAAGCAAGACAACTGGGTTTTCTGAGTTCTCATGTATGCAGACAAACCTCAGCTGATAAAGCAAAGCAGAATTTGTCTACTTGCTTTTTGTTTAGAAGTCTGTAAGCAGAACTAATACAACAGCTGTTTTTATCAGTAAGTAGGAATTATAAACCTCTGCCACATTTTAAGCTATGATTATGTCCTGGTTTCGGCAGGGATAGAGTTAATTTCCTTCCTAGTAGCTGGTACAGTGTTTTGGATTTAGGATGAGAACAAAGTTGATAACGCACCCATGTTTTAGTTGTTGCTAGGTAATGCTTACACTAGCCAAGGACTTTTTAGTTTCCCATGCTCTACCGACTGAGAAGGCTGGAGGTGCACAAGAAGCTGGGAGGGGGCACAGCCAAACTGACCAAAGGGACATTCCATACCATGTGACGTCATGCTCAGTACATAAACTGGGGAAAGCTGGCCGGGGGGGCCGCTGCTCGGGGACTGTCTGAGCATCAGTCGGCGAGTGGTGAGCAATTGTACTGTGCGTCACTTGTTTTGTGTATTATTATTATTATCATATTATTATTATTATCATTTTATTTCAATTATTAAACTGTTTTTATCTCAACCCACGAGTTTTTCTAACTTGTGCTCTTCCAATTCTCTCCCCCATCCCACTGGGTGGGGGGGAGTGAGAGAGCGGCTGTGTGGTGCTCAGTTGCCGACTGAGATTAAACCACAACAGATTATTTTGACTACATCTAAAATGAAGAGCTGAAAGATGCCTCACTAAGCATGAGGATTGCAATTCCAGCAATCTCCAGTTTAGGTTGTCTCCAGTAAAAAAGGGACACTATTTTCATTTCCGTGATGATGAGATCACCTGACTGGTGCATAACCAGGAGACAACTTCTTCCAGAGTATTGAGCGAAGTGCTGTTGTGACAGGCGGTGAGCAGAGGCTCTCTGAAGTCACTTCTGACAAGCCTCGTGTAATAAGGCCCAGTTCAATCTCTTCCGTAGGGCAGCTCGTACCCCCTTACTCAAGAAAGTATTTTTACCACTGTTTACAAAGCAGCCTATGTATGTGTACACAATCAAATATGCACTAAAAAAAAAAAAAAAAATCAGCTCACCATCACACTTCATTCCTCAAACTGTTCATAGAAATTTTCCCATCATCGCGGTCTCTGTTGCACAGAGTCCTGCCTCCTGTTGGAGGATAACTCTTCTGTAAGGTATCTCCAGCTTCTACACCTCTATAACCACGTGTTTTTAACTCTCGGTCTGTGTAAGCTTTCCCCTTTATTCAGGAGCGGAGAGACCCCTCCTTATAGCCTCTGTTTGAATTTCATACCTAGAAATACCTCTGAACTGAAATGCTGTGATTTTCTACTCATTAATTTCATATTGTGAGAACAGGCTCCTGCAACTGAGCTGTTTATTCAGCCACTGGTGGCCTTCTCTCCATGGTACTTCTTGAGTCCAATTTCAAAGCAACTGTGACAGAGATGGACACATTGCAAAATTTAAAATGTTGGTACATTTCTAAGCATTTCTGAAAACTGGCAGCTGGACAGAGCAAAAAGTGTTCACAGTGAGGGAAAGAAAGGCTGCTCCCATCACCTGCACACCCCAGAGCAGCCTCTGAGCCCATGCACACATCCCTGGGTCCTTCATTCCTGGAGCTGAAGTGAAGGAAAGGAAGCCAAGGAGACCACAGCTCTGAATGGAAAGAGGAGAGGCTGAAGGTGGAGTACTGGTGGTATGCCAAGATATTTTTCATCAGTTCTAAATACTTACAGTGCTTAAAGTGGTTCAGACCCCATCCCTGGAGGTATTTAAAAGACGAGTAGATGAGGCACTTAGGGACATGTTTTAGTGGGCATGGTGGTGTTGGGTCGATGGTTGGACTCGATGATCTTAGAGGTCTTTTCCAACCTCAATGATTCTATGATTCTATGGTTCTATGATTTATTTCTAAGAGTAAGATGCAAAAAGCACATTTTGCTGTCAGTGAGACCAACCAGACCTACTTGTGTTTTCAGCTTTTGCAAATCATCTGGATTCTGAAGGCATGCTCCATTGATGCGCTGCAGCTTAGGTATTTTAAAAGCAGAACAATGAGTTTCTCCTAAAATCTTGCTTCAGTTTAACCTTTGTGCTATAGATATTATACATAACATATAGAGCAATAAAACATGAATTGTAAATACAATGCATGTTTCTGTTATTTTTAATATATTTCCACATAAGGTTCAATCCAACTTTCTTAGAGTTCAAAGAGAAGGTTGCCCATGTACACAACTGGCATTAATCAGCCATTTTATTATGTCATTCACTCATATTCAAATAATAATTAAATAATTTATATATCTGTTATTAAGTGTCATATCTTGTATAAGACTTCCTCAGAAATCACTTAAATTGCTCATAATTTTTTTTTTTTAAAGTTATGTGCCGGAGATTAAGCTAAATTTAGGGATGTGGATTTATTTTTATGGGAACCTGTTGTTAGCCTCAACTGTAAGATGTCAAATATCTTGGACTTCAGTGAGATTCTATGTCTGAAAGTGTCTTCAGAAGGAAGGGCTTGCAGGGTAAAAGCTTACAGGTGCCATTTTCTCATATATTTGTAGCAGTTTGTACATGGACACAATACAGATGCATTGTTAACTAAAATTTAGTAAAATTATCACATCTATAAAGAACGGTGTGAAAGGCTATAAGAAAAATGCATACTTTTATGCTCACGAATCAAAAAGAAATTACATTTTCTGTAATCACCAGCTCATGTGTAATATGCTTTGAAGTTGAATCACATTATCACTTGAGACAGTACAGGAAGTATGATAAAATAATAGCTATGTCATGAATTGCTTTTTTCCTAAGGACTTTCTAAAGCAAATACTAAGGTTTGATAGCATATTGCTTCAGATAGATTGCATCAGAAAGGGGGAGTGCTTGTGAAAACATTTTGCCAAATACATTGCATGTGCAAAATGGCTTCAATGAAACTAACAAGAGGTGCATAATACTACTCCTCCTGTCTTGCAAAAAAAATGTGAGATTTTTTCTGTCTGAATGGGTAAATTTCCAGAATCCAATTTAAAAAATGAATTTGGACAATTGAATAACTTCATTTTCATGATTTTGAAATGTTTATTGTGATGTAATCTCTCTCTCCATCACTTTTTTTCTATATAAATTCCCCATTTCATCAATGCCTGGACATTCAAAAGTATTTTGAAACAGGAGTAACCAAATCCGGTGATGTGTCTGAAATTACTTATTTCTGAAGTGGACTGGATGAAAAATACTTGCATAATTCTCCAGCAGTAGTTTGTCTGCAGAATTTACCTTTGCTGCAGTTTCTAGTATATGTAAACTTTAACAAAGATAGGTTTTAGATGCTTAAAACTACCGTTGTGGTGTATATTTCACCCAGTTTATATGTGGATACAATTCACACATTCCCATGCACTGATCTAAAATTTAGAACCTTAACATGGAACTCTAATATTATACTTTCACCTCTATCTTGGTTAAAAGCATGTTAACTAATAGTAAATAACACCTTATTTTGTTCATTTCAATCATCTTGAATCTCTCCCATTAAGTAGCAATGTATTCAGCTGTAAATACACAAACTGAGATTTTTAAAATGTGCAATTCAGCAGTATAAAAAGTTGTACAAAGTTCATCTAAGATGAATTAAATATAAGCCCAGAAGGGTTTTGGGTCTTTTTCCCCTTCAGCTGTGTTTGAGAGAGCTTTTTACTTAGGCCAGAAAATAGAGGGGAAAAATCCCTTCTTCCTTACTCCCTCTTTCTACATGAACAGCACTATCTGTACATTCTACAAAGATTGTTACAAGTGCAGAGAGATCTGTGGGAGATCCCTTCTTAAATAGCGGTGCCTGATTAAGTTATCAAACAAATAAATAAAAAGGAAAACCAGAAACATCTTCCTCATCATCGCTAGCACTGAAAGTCTTATATGGTCAACTGCTGGAAGTCTGAAATAACAGCAGCAGTGGCTGAAATTATCTATGCAAAAAAGTCCATTAATATCATAGAATCATAGAATCATTAAGGTTGGAAAAGACCTCTAAGATCATCGAGTCCAACCGTCAACCCAACACCACCATGCCCACTAAACCATGTCCCTAAGCGCCTCATCTACACGTCTTTTAAATACCTCCAGGGATGGTGACTCAACCACTTCCCTGGGCAGCCTGTTCCAATCTTTAACCACTCTTTCAGTAAAGAAATTTTTCTTTATATATATAACCAAAGAAAACATTGATACTTTTTTTTTCCCCAACACCAAACAAAAACAAATTTAATTTTGATATGCTAGAAGACCTGTGAGTTGATGACTGGAAAACATTTCAAAACTTCTATTTGTGATAACAGAGGTTTTACTGCAGAACAGATGAATATTTAAGAAAGCAATTCAAAACGCAGTGAGAGAAATTATCAAAAGCCTTCAATGAACAAGCGATAGAACAAAGTCATTTCAAGAAGACTGTAAAGAAGCCAAAGAAAAAAATAAAAAAAAAAAAGAAACCCTAGAAAAATAGAAGAAACAGGAGACAAAAATATTACACAAAGCACTGATGAAATCACTGGACAGACAAAACTTTGTCTGTTTTGGAAGTTTTGGAAGGAGGGGGCTCCAGCAGCCACCAGAGATGCCAAGCAGACATGATATAAAAACATGAGAGTGTATGGTAAAGATGGAATCCAGTGTGCTCCGCTTAATACCTATATTTAAGACACCAAGTAAAGCTAAATTATTCAAGCATTTCACGTTGTGTAATAGTCAATCAAGGCAGATTTAGGAAAACATAATCTTTGTCTAGAGACTTGTAAAATGTTTTTTGACTAACTACAGAGGGAATTAAAAGTGTTTAATTTAACTTAAAATGTAGGCACAAGCTGTCTCCCAAAATTTAGTGGATGGGAGCTTAATACAGGTTGAGTCATGATCAGACCAAGAATAGGAGTGATAAAACAGGCAATCCAAGAACTTCTGGAAATGCTGAACAGATATCAAAAGCATAGGAGGAATCGCAAGTTGCAAAACCTTCAACTTATCCAAACGTCGGATCCTGACCAGGCCAGGTTTTAAGACAAGCACAGATATGATCGTTGGACCAGCATCACCAAGATAAAACAGGTAAATAATACTCAGACTGCAGTAACAAACAACACAACAACAAAGACATTGAAGTCTGCCAAAACAGTCAATACATTGCCTAAAAATGTGTAAAATGACATACGGGGGAAAAGAGAGAAGACAGATGCTAAATTAACAGTAAGAGTCTTTACAACATCGAGTTATTTGCTAGTGCCAGTAATTACAGAAATAGAAGTTTATCATCAGTACCAGGAAAACAAAAAGGATGAAAAACATTTGCCAGCAAAAGACAATCAGTTCTCAGCAAGAAGTTATAGGCCAAAGTAGTATAAAGTATAGACACTACTCCAAGAGGAGTACATACTCCAACAGCTAATAATAACATGTAAGAACGGTCTTAAAAACGTTTAAAAATCTCTTTCACAAAAATGATTGAGTTTGGAGAGAAGTATCATGGGGGGAACAAAGATAAACTCTTTGTTCATGTTCTATGTGCTGTGAGAATTGGTAGAAAATTAAGCAACAGGTTTTGCACTGAACTTTGGCTTGAACAAAGAGAAACCAAATAGTTGCCACTCTTACTTTGTTTCTGAACTGGATATGAGACACGTTTGGAGTATCACATAAGTTGATAGCAGCCCCCCCCCTCCCCCCCCCCTCCTTGTGGTTTAACCTCAACCGGCAACTAGGCACCACACAGCTGCTTGCTCACTCCCCCCCAGTGGGATGGGGGAGACAATCGGAAGGGTAAAAGTGAGAAAACTTGTGGGTTGAGATAAAGACAGTTTAATAGGTAAAGCAAAGCCACACATGCAAGCAAAGCAAAACAAGGAATTCATTCACTCCTTCCCATGGGCAGGCAGGTGTTCAGCCATCTCCAGGAAAGCAGGGCTCCATCATGCGTAACGGTGACTTGGGAAGACAAACACCATCACTCTGAACGTCCCCCCCCTCCTTCTTCTTCCCCCAGCTTTCTATGCTGAGCATGATGTCACATGGTATGGAATATCCCTGTGGCCAGTTTGGGTCAGCTGTCCTGGCTGTGCCCCCTCCCAGCTTCTTGTGCACCTCCAGCCTTCTCAGTCGGTAGAGCATGGGAAACTAAAAAGTCCTTGGCTAGTGTAAGCATTACCTAGCAACAACCAAAACATAGGTGTGCCATCAACCTTGTTCTCATCCCAAATCCAAAACACAGCACTGCACCAGCCACCAGGAAGGAAATCAGCTCCATCCCCGATGAAACCAGGACACCGCCCCAAACAGATGAAATGAAACTATGTATGTTTTTTGTAGATGGAATTAAAAAATGTCTGTCCTTTGAAGGATGGCCAATGACATGATTTTCACACAAAAAAAAAGTCAGGGAGACAGAAGAACGTGATGAGGTACAGAAATGCCTGGAAGTGAAAGCATTACCATGGTAAAGACAGGGAAGACTACAAACAGCTGACAGAAAGGCATACAATATTATACAAACATGACACAGGTTCCTCCAAGCCAGAGGTTCATCACTACTAGACCGTGGCATCCCAAACTGAGACCTGATCGACTTGAGCTGAGAGCTCTGTACAGGAAGGAGTAACAGTGCTCTAATGCCTGCTATGCCCACAGAGGTGGGAGCTGAAAAACCAAACCACCACCATTATTTCTTCTGTTGTGCCACCAGAAAGGAACTAGTCATAAGCCTCAAAGCCACTGCAGACTATTTGGTTTTGTATACCTGAAGTCCTCATCACCACAGGGTTCTGGTTCCAGAGTAGAGCTTTTATGTAGCACAGTATGACACATATTGTATTTTGAGTTCTGTGTTACATCCTTCACATAAAATACCCATAGCTACTAGAGTCAGTGGATACAGGGTCTTGTCAATTAGATGTGCACAGTCTGTCATCAGCATGCTGGCTGACATAGAGCTTTATTACAAAGACTTAGGCTGAAAGACGTTAGAACATTCCCCAGGGATACCAAAATTAATTGACAAGCCTGGAGTTCAGTGTTACTGAGAATTGCCTTTTACTCTGCAAGTTATTTATCCATGCATGCAGTGTTTAAAAAAACCTGAAGGTGCACAGGTGTCAATGTGTTTCAATCAATTTAAATGTGAAAAATTGACTGCTGATACCCAATGATGCAACTGGCAGGTTTCAAACATGTGTGCAATAGGGGGAGGTTAACTCTCACTGAATAATTCACTATGCCTATAAACTAGATGAATAGGAAGTGAGAAGAGGTGTTTGCATTATCACAATCATTATATTTTTCCTCACATGTGGTGAGCTGACAAGCCACTTACCTTTCATATTTAGTATCTGATAACAGCCCACTAACGACGATATGAGAAAGTGTAACATGGAGGCTGGGTTCCTACAAAAGAGACCTAGGAATTGATTTTTGAGAGGAGCTGTTCTAAAAAAAAATTTACAGGTCATAATGGCCAATTACCTAGATGGAAAAATGCCAGCCTGTAAGCCCCTGCCACCAGGCATGCAACCTTGGGCCACTGGTATTGTCACCACCGAGCTCCTCCAAAGAGCATAATCTAGATTTCTGGTATGTGAGCTCATCTCCCACCTACTCTGCTGGAGCACCAGAGCACACACCAGTAGAGTCTCTGCCATCTTCGCAGCAGGAGGAAGAACAGTGATTATCTTCCTGGGGACAGCCCTCTCCCTTGGGCAACCAAACCACTAAAAAACTAAGCTAATAATAAAAATATAAACAATGCAGTATCTGGGAATAGGACAATATTTCCTTTATTTTCAAAAGCACACATTCAAGTCTGTACTACTATGACTTCATTACCCAAGATAACTAGCTGAAATAATACCCCTACAACATTATACATTTATACAGCAAATAAACAGGGCATAAGTCTTTATAAATGCCAGTCATGTAAAGGCATTTTATCACATGTTAAATGCCTAAATATCTCTGAATGCCTGCTTATATAAATCACTGATTGGCACGTACACAGCATTTAATGATTTAGGCCTTGGTCACTTTTGAAATAGATAACTAGAATCTAGCTTTGCTTGGACGCATGAAAATATTACCATATTACCTCATTTATTTTTAATCTCCTCACATGCAGTATAAAACAAAAAGAAATCTATACACAAAACTGGAGATTCTTTTAGATTCATTTATAAGCGTTGTGTTGGTTTAATGCAATTCATGAGCTTAGCGGTACATAGCTGACAGAAATTTATTCCCTCTCCTTTTAAATTCTTACCTCTTCAGAACTATGAAGAATGTATTGGAAACAAGAGAATTACTGGTTTCGAGATTAGTATTCACTGTGGTCTGCAGATGAACAAAAGATGTATGAACATTCAGAGACAGCAGATAGGATTCTTCTGTTTATATCCTCTAAATGTGAACAACTCTAGCTCAGTAATTTTCTAGTTTTTATTTCAGACAGCAGAGCAGCTGTGACTTTATTGCTTCAGTTTAATTTTAATTGATTGTGCAGTTTGGAATACGTTAAAATGATCCACATGACATATTTTAAAACATCTTGTATACGAGACTGCTGAAAATCCATCAGACTTTAAAGCAAGAAGAGGATAGTGTACTGTGTAAATGGATGACATTACTGATCATAGTCCTCCTCTTCTCTGTACCCCAATCCCAAAATTAATTTATCAAAATGCATGGGTCTATGTTAAAACAGTAGTGCAGTGGGTAATATTTGCTGCACTATGTCACCTATAATTTTTTACTGTGAAAAATAAGATTTTGAAATGTAGCTGTTCAAGACTTATCAATTTCCATTCCTAAGAGTTCTCCTTGGAGGGAAGAGAAGTACATTTATGAAAAAAGTTTCATAACAAAACCAAAACCCCACACATTTATTTAATTAACCATAAGCATCGTCTCAGTAAAAAATATTTTGAAAACATTAAAAAGAAAGATTTTAATATTTTATTATATTTTTTTTTTATTTAAATACTACAGTTTGTTTCTTTTTTTTAAGAGATGGAACCTGAAAGATAATGTTTAACTTGGATTTGAATGACATACTGTATTTAAAATAATTCAGTTTTTAACTGTTGTATCCACCACTGAATTAAAATATTCTCTTACTTTACTCCTTGTACATGAATCCTTGGAGTATAATTATAACTATGTATCTGTGTCTACCTAAACACAAATCAACAAGACAATTTTTATTCTGGTAAAATTCTTCTGCAACTTGGCCAATTCTTTGATTCTTGGCCATTTCTTTTGGTTACAAACGAAAAGTCTGTAAGCTTAGACCTATGCTAAAGGATTCCCCAAAACCATAGAGGACTATTTTCTACTGTGATTTTGTCATTTACAATTTTTATCTCAATTGTAAAACTTCCAGATGGAAGGTACGCAAATAAAAAATTATATACTGCTCTTATATTTCACAGTGACACCTTTTAATGTGTCCATTTCCCGCTAAAGGGAAATCTGTGACATGCATGTAGGAATTTTCTATTATGATTTTTTTTTAAAATGTGCAGGATATCCTTTTCACCAGCAAAGTAGGAAAACTAAATTAAAATGTTTTATGACACAAAAAAAATCCTTCCTAAAAGTAAATTAAGAATGCTTGCAGGAACATCATCTCAGTTTCCTTTGCTTATGCTTACACAAAGACTTACACAATTTCATTCCAGCCCAGCAGAAGAAAAATATTTACATTGGGCTCCAAAGTATTATAGAGTATCACCTCTGATGTTTCATTCAGATGAATGCAATTGCATAAACCTAAAGCTTTACTTGAATAGATTCATCATCACCTCCACCATGGCCGTGCCCACCCCGTTCCAAGCCACTGCAATGCTGAGCCACCAAAGCCCGAGTGCACAGGCAGGCACATTGCTTAGTGCTTGCCAGGAATTTGCAAGGACATGGGACATTGCCAGGCTTGAAAAATGTTTTGTGTATGCTGGGTAACAGATTTTAACTAAATGTTTAAAACATCCAACAACATTTATCACCTTTAAAATATTAGCAGATCATGGTCAGCCCTAGTACTTCCCAAGTTTACCCACCTCTTCTTCAGTCTCTACATGGACTAATGCTTTTGTTACTGAATACATGTGTTAATGCCACTTCTCAATTTTTTTTCAGGCAGAAAGGTCACAGACCTTTTCTATTGATTAGAACTCCTCTTTCTTTTTCAGTAAGGTACAACATTAATTTAGCTTAGGTAAATACAACATGATTAAATTCCTAATGAAGTATGCCTATGTATATATACTTTCCTCCATTTTCTTCCACTCCAGTTTCCTCTTTTGATGACTATATGCTTCTTTTACGATGCATAATCCAATTTCTGAAGCACATTAAATAATAACTTATTGTTGACATTAAATTACTAAAAATGACACTATAATTATCTTGTTCTGATTTTTTTATGCTAGGTTTTTTTATTATTCTGATCGTATCAACTTATTTCATTTTTTCAAAGCTAATATTTACATTGTACTCCATCCAAAAAGTCTTTCACACAGAGCTAGCTAATAAAGAGTAATTGGTTATGTAATATTACAGTCCTTGCAACCTATAATCCTATTTGGTTAGAAAAATTAATCGTAACACCTTAAAAATAGAAACTCTATTGCTATTCATTGGAACACACTGACTCGGACAGAAGTTCATTGCATTGAAAAACATAAAATCAAATTTATTATTCAAATGCGTCCCACTTCCCGAGTAAAGACAGGAGTTCCTATTTGGTAAGCTGAACCTCCAGCATATTTATGAGACTGAATGGTAATCATCTGAGTTTGCCATCAAGCTGTTATTTAAACTAACACTCAGTAACAACAACTGACCGGTGGAAATAAGTGGTATTGTTGTGTTGGAAATACATGTAAGTATACATCAGGAGAGGATATCCTTTTTGCACTTCACAAAAATGTATTGATATGATATTTATACAATTGTTTCTTTTTCTAAGAAATAAATCTGTTTAAATGTAAAGAGACAGAAAAAAAAGAAGGAAGCTGTTAGATGCTCAGCATAAAACTGAATGCAGCTTTAAATCAAGTGAGAGCTCTTCTAAGATCAACCTGTAGAAGTTTCAGGGGAAAAAATATACACTAAAACCAAACAACTTTTATTTTAGCACCTCTTGCAGATATTCACTGTTTCTTCTGAAATCGCCAATTAGTTGCAGTTTTAACATGCGTTCAACATGCAAAGCTAAACCAAATGGCAACAGTAAAACTAGCTTTGATCCCCCAAAAAACCCAGGAGTTAAACACACAGCTACGCTTTCCTATATTAAAAACTTGACATTTTCAGTCAACTGTTAAAAAAAAAAAACACATTAGCGTTTCTTAAAAATGGCAACTTACAAGATGTCCTAACTCTGCCATGTGATTCTACTATGTAGTACAGCTGACTCATGCCTTAACCAGCAGCAGTGCAACCACGCCCGTAGCTAACGGGACTGGGAAATACTGTGCAAGTGTCAGACAGTATTTCTTATAGCATCTCGCAATCAATGTTTTTATGCAAAATTATGTCAGAAAATTAAAAAAAAAAAGCCAAACTAGAAACCAGTTTTAGAAAACCTGTATTATACTCAACTTAACATAAGCAACTATCCAAACACAGCCCTAGCATTTGTCTTTTTTTGCCATCCACCAATCATTCCTCCACAATTTTATCAAGATTTTTCTTTCCCTTCTCTTTTTTCAAAAGATGATAAGAATTACTTAGAAAAAAACTTGAAAATCATCTTTGCCTCTCTCCCACAAATTTATGGGTTCAATAGCTGTAATTTTGCTTCCAGTGAAAATAACTGGATATTATAAAGCAATAAAAAGTGTCTGTAGTCAAAGAGTGTGTAAAGTCAGCTCGGAAAGTTTTACTGATATATGAACAGTAGGCTAACAGAGAACTACAATAGGATTGATACAGGCATTTTGACAAAACATGTTTTTCTCTTTCTCTGTTCCTTTACACTGTCCTCTCCACATGAGCTTCTTTACTCAGTTATCATAAACCTTAACTGAAAAGAGAAAAATCTCTGAGCATGGTTTTTACCAACCCAACAATGTTATTCTTCCCATTTTCATTTCCAGAATAATCCTATTCCCTTTTTAATATTTGTCTACTGCAGTGCAGCTTCCATTTATAACCAGGCATCCAACAACAAGCATGAAGTAGCCCAAGTGTGTGGACAACAAATGTATGAGGCAATCTAGTAATAAATTTGATCATTAATATTCTCAGTTTGTTTATTATGGCCACAGGTACAAAGAACTACTCAATGAGATTCCAGAATGGTAGTTTAACATTAGGCAAAATAGAAGATATAGCTCATGAAAAAAGTAAACCCAGGGCATTTGCTGCATAAACTGTTTCAGTGCATGCATGACAAATGGTATTACAAATATTTGTTTTTGTCTGTTTTGCATTCCTAATTTCAATAGCTCTCTTCCAAACACCCAAGCTGATTTTGAACATTCGTTATTGATAAAAAACCCCAAGACAGAAACATAAAGTAGCTTCCCCTGTCTTATCCCTACAAACTTAAAAAGGGCTAACTCTTTATTTTGGAGAGTTTAAGGTAAGAATAATTTACAGATGGTGTAACTTTTAGAAGGGTTTCTCTCAGCCGTGAAATGAGATCTTTCCAGAGGGAATGATTCTTCACTGCCTAGAAGCGGTTCTGCCAAGGCCAGGAAAATATCTGTCTCTGGTTTCATGGGAAATATTGAGGGCCCTCAAGAGCAACGTGGATAAAACCCCTGTATTTTTATGAACAAGATTACTAAGTGTAGTGCGGGGCAGGAGGGGAGGCAGATCAAGTGTTTCACTTTGGGCTTTAACAATTGAGCTAAAGTCGCAAATGGAAATGGTGAGTAAATTCTGAAATGTGGCTACAAAGATTATGTTAACCCAGATTAACAAAGCTTCTTTTCACTGGGGGATGCTCCAGTTTCTCAGGCTCAACCAAGAGTAGCTCAAGTGCTTTTCTGTGCGTCAGTGGCTTTGTATGGCACCAAGTCACCCAAAACCACAACAAACCACTCCCAGTTATGGAAGCCATCAAAACTATCGGGAAACATATGCTATGATCCAGCCTCAGATTCCATGCTGGCAGCATAGACTAGCTGACAAAACATGGAAGCCCCCTGAGCCCCATCTACAGTATCATCTCTAACAGCGTCACTGAGAATAGAGGCAAGCCCACAAAAATATTATCTAAAAGAGCATACTGTAAATCAGCATGAATCTTCAGCATGAATAGTTAGAAAATACAGCAGAGAAAGTGTTCATTCATTCATTATATAAGTGAAATAAAAAAAATCCGTAAGGAAACCACTGTGCTACCACCAAGACATCTACATGTTCCTACGCGATATTGATTATAATAGATCAGCTCCTCTCACAGATGCAATGAAAACAGGAACGAACAAGGGAGATTAGAAGAACAAAGCACTCATGCTTTATGATACAGTGGTATTACAAAACCGCAATAATCGAAACATTAAATAGCCCAAGATGAGGGAACTGGGGTTGTTCAGCCTGGAGAAAAGGAGGCTGAGGGGAGACCTCATCGCTCTCTACAACTACCTGAAAGGAGGTTGTAGCGAGGTGGGTGTTGGTCTTTTCTCCGAAGTAACAAGCGATAGGACAAGAGGAAATGGCCTCAAGTTGCGGCAGGGGAGGTTTAGATTGGATGTAAGGAAAAATTTCTTTACTGAAAGAGTGGTGAAACATTGGAAGAGGCTGCCCAGGGAAGTGGTGGAGTCCCCATCCCTGGAGGTATTTAAAAGACGTGTAGATGAGGCGCTTAGGGACATGGTTTAGTGGGCATGGTGGTGTTGGGTTGACGGTTGGACTCGATGATCTTAGAGGTCTTTTCCAACCTCAATGATTCTATGATTCTATGATTCTATGACAGCATCTAGTAGATTCACAAAGGAGAAAAAAACAAAGCACATTTTTCTCAAGTTTGCTTACCTTATGGACTAAGGCTAACTAAGGCACCAGAAGCGATCCAGGTGAGGTAGCAGGGAGCCTCTCCTGAGTTAAGTTACTCTCAGGAGCTCCATGTTTCAACCTCTAGATTGCTTTCCCTTCTCAGCTGCCCTGCACCTTTCAGTGCAGTACAGACTTATATAAGGCACTGTGCCATTTTCATGGAAATAAAAGCATTTTGGTCAAAAGAAAGAACAAATGGCTGGTACCTGTACTGTGCAAAGAACAAAATAATTCATCACAATTCACATATTCTTCTATACAAATGCTCTTTTTCAGAAAAAATAATCTATATTACAAGTAACCACCTCTCCTTTTTCATTTTTGTATTTATTTTAGTAAGATTGTCTTCCCATATGGCTTTAGTGTAGGAAAAGTTGCAGCACATGCACACATCTAAGCAGATAAAACATCATATACTTGTTTTGCTGTTTATTTTGATTCATGTTAATTAAACATCTTCAACAGGATGCAGTGAAAATTACTTCGCTCCAAGCTATAACCATTGCTTTTCAGAAGCAGGGCAATAACAAACACTGTCAATGCTTTCACCAAAACTTGCTATTAAAAATATGCAGATAAATGTTTGCAAGGAAGAAAGAGCAACGGGGGACAGAAGAGGCAAACACAAACAGGCACATAAATATGCAGTTTTTAATACGCAGTCCAGATTCCTATTTTCATTTTGAAGTGCCCTCACCCTTGAGTGATCACAAAGAATAGGAGCAACTTGGCAGACGTAACGGTATCAGTAACAAAAGTAATAACAGCCAGATCTTGCTGCCTCTGTTTGATTGACAGTTCACTTACCTGACTTCTCTTTATTTCCTTTCTCCAGTAACGACAAAATGTATTACATGTTTTGCATTGCGTGTTTTTCTTAAGTGTAAGTGCACACAGGCAAGAAACAATTTCTCTGATGATATTACATGGAGCAGGCTAAATGCTAGGCTTTTGTGAGTGGCCTGAAACTTAATGTGTGCAGCTTGTGAACCGTGCAGTGGTACATGGCACAGGCAGTTCTGCTCAACTCCTGATTTACTTCCACCTCAGTCCCCTGGCTGTGGTTACGTATTCCTATGTGCCTCATCTCAGGGTTAGGTATTTTCAAAGTAGATTAGACTAATAACAGCTGTTGATGAGTTGATGTGCTAGCTTGATGACTCCAGCTGAAAGAATGGGCAAGACTCTTGTTTCAGGTCATTTCATACATTTACATTTTTTGCTTTGATTTTGATCTCATTTGAGTAAGTACCAAACAAACAAAAAACACTGAGGGAAAAAAAATGCAATGTCATATCCAGTATTTTGCTGCAGTCATGAACATTTTTATAAAGCTTTACACAATATACAGATTCTCTAGCTTTGATCATTGGCAGCAGAAGTCAAAACTTCTAGCATATAATATAGATACATGTCTGTGTGTGCGCGCGCAGGTGTGTGTGCACTTTGAGAGAAAGATTCCATTGAAAAATGTTTTTCCTTTTCTGAATTTTAAGTCTGTGGTTCCTGTGAGAAATACAGCATAATTATCTGCATAAAAAGACAATTAT
Source organism: Aptenodytes patagonicus (assembly GCF_965638725.1). Classification (NCBI taxonomy): domain Eukaryota; kingdom Metazoa; phylum Chordata; class Aves; order Sphenisciformes; family Spheniscidae; genus Aptenodytes; species Aptenodytes patagonicus. Next base: position 117,802,886 of record NC_134949.1, on the reverse strand, counting down.
CTACTAATGTTTAATTTCTATGCCTCCTAAACTTGTTGTTAGATCATAATCTCAAAAAACTACCCAAATTTTTTGAAAGAATATTCATGATCCTGCCATATTATTAGATCTATCTATGACCCTGTACACATTTGTATGATCTTCCACTATGCAAGTAAGTAGTTTATAACACACAACAGGAGGAGAATTGATTTTTCCTTTTGTATAGGTGTGTATCTTAGAGAGGTATCCAGAAATTCAACTTCCATAAATAATGTCAGCAGAGAGCACTCCATGATCTATAATGGTGCCTTATAGTTACCTTCTATAGATTTCAGACCTAGGACTGAGTATTGAGACTGTCATGAACTAAGGGAAAGACATATACATTTACCAGTCCCATAAAGTGGTTATTGTTCTTTGTCTCTGGATTCATCTCTGGCCTTTTTTTGCTATTCATTAAGTGTTGAATTGTTGTTCTCAAGCAAGAGGCTGTTGTTGGTTGCTCCAGCCATAAGAAGGGAAGAGAGAGAGCAAAGATACTGTCTCCACTCTATCTAGCTCTCCTCTATACTCTTCCAGCCTATCTTACTTTCCAACATACTTTACAATAATTTCTGTTGCAAGTTCACATTTCAGTGGCATTTCACTGCCCCCAAAATAGTTCATTTATGACTGAAGACCCCACCATTTGGCAACCAAAAATGTTTATGAACTATTAACAATGTTCATAATCAGTAGCGAGTACAAAGTCTGCCTGAAACCAGACAAAGCTCAGCTGTACCCAGTTACAGCCCAGAGTTGCATCCAGTGAAGCAAGTAAGAATTGTACTTGTCCTGACAAAGAAAATATTAATGAACATTTATTTAGAATTTTCAGTTCAATTAAAACAAGTTAATTATGTTTATAAATAGGAAAGAGGATTACTAGCTGGATTCTTCGACGAGCAAGCTAAATATGAAGATGGATACAAACTACTTTGTTTAACAAAGAGAGAAAGGGCATTTTTCTCCTGCTGCGTCAGGAGAGCTGGATCTCGAGAAAGATAAAGACAGGATGCTACTGACATTGGAATTGCCTAAGAATAATCAGTTGTTCTGAGAAGCTTTTAACTAACAATCCACAGTTTCAGATTTGCAGTAAAGTATCCTCTGCTTAAAATAAAGGAGGTCAGAGCTCCTGGAGCGTCTGATAGATATTTCATTCCCTAGAAAGAAGGCTGGGTGATGAAGAATTATGACATTTTCATACACAATTTAATTATGACACAGACAAGTTGAAATTATGAATCTTTGAATCTTCACCTATGGAAAAAGTTAGAAGGGCCAGGGTCAATGGGTACAGTCTTTAATTTAACACTTAACTGATTAAGAAAGTGTAATCAAAAGGTATTTAAAAAACCCCCAAACTAGCAAACCAAGGATTATACTTTGACAAGAGACATGTCAGCTATTAACTAAATACTACTTAAGCACATGACGAATCTACTGATTCTGACTTTAAATGCTTGCATACATATTAAGTGCCATTCAAATATTTCAAACTGTTCTACATGCTCTTGAAAACTCATTAAAATCAGGACAACTTTTCATGCTCATTAAAGTCCATTTTTGTTTAATTCTTTTCTCAGACTTTGTTCATAATCAAAGTGAGATAAAAACCAAACCAACAAGTAAGATAAGTTTGTTGAAAAGTTCTCTGGATAGAGCTTTCTGTCTCTAAAAAGTAACAGGGATTTGCTAAACACAGCCTATGGCAGGTCCCACGATACCGTGGATACTTTTAAAAAGCAAATAATAAGCCAACTCATTATCTGTATCAATAGGGGCTTTGTTTGGTTGGGTGTTTTGGGTTGTTTTAATTTTTTGTTGTTGCAGGTTTTGTTTGGTTTTGTTTTAAAAAAAATCCAAACCTTCAGGCTACGGGTCATCACTGTTTCTTTTCCTCTTCTGCCTGGTGATTGAAAGATTCTTAGGGTCATGACATATTGACAAAATTAAATACAATCTACATAAACAAATATCGATAGTAAGTTACAGACTTGACAAAAAAGGTCAGAAAATTTCAACAGCTTTTATCTCCCACTTTCTAAGGTTCTTCTAAGAAACTCTGACAGTTACAGATCATCAGCGTTCATGGTAAGAAAGCCCTATAGCTAATTATTAGAAGCTGAAAGGAGAATAACTTCAAGGTAATTTTGATGCCCAAGTCACATAAATATTGTGCAATTGTTACAGCCTAGAGGAAATTGGATTTTCTGCTTCACAGGAAACACTGATACTTCATATTGGTTTCCATCAGTTATTGGAATAAATGGATACATATATATGTTAATATATACATAATTATGTATTTATATATTATAAATCTATAATTCTGAATAACAACAAAATTCAGGAAACATTTGATTCAAAAAGATTGATGCATTAAGGCTGTCATATTAGACCACAAATTTTTCAGAATACAAAATATTTTATTTTACTTTGTTTTTTTTTTTTATCTTCTATTTCAGCTATATTGACTCCTGGGAGGCTTCAATCTGTTTTAAATGAAGTACACTTGACACCCTGGATAGACTACATGTGGTCACGTTGTTCCTTTTAATAGCTAACATCAAAATCTGTCTTACAGTAGTCACCTTCTTTAACACCTCCAATATCTCTTTGGTAGATCTATTCCAGATCCTCAGTGTCAGAATTTCCAGTTTAAATTTATCCAAAACAGCTACTGTCCTTAGCTTATGTTGTTATTTTCCCTTCCTTATTTAAAGAGAACTACGATATATATTGGTCTTGCTGTAGTTATGATAAATAAGGCATGCTTTCAGCCTTGCCTTGTGAAATAGCTTCTTCAATTTCTTTCTGATCTTTCTTTGCCCTTATTCCTGCTTAAAGTCATCACTCTTGTGCACGCTTTCTTGAAAACCTACATGCAGTATCTCAAATAAACTCTCGTGATGGTTTCCCTTCAACACAATCCTAATGCATCCTGCCATCATATTTTGTATTTCCCTAAGGAAAATTTTACTTTTGCAGACACTGCAATTTCTATCATAGGGTCACTACAGAAAATTCCTGTTCAGCTCTCATAATCTAAGGGACATGTAACTCCTCTAAGGTCCTGCCTAGGAAACAGAAAAGGTTCTGCTGTTTCTTATCTGCAGATTTTCTTAGAAGATAAACATCCGTTTCATTGCTTGTTATGTTTAACCACACTTTGCCAATGGAGAGATCAGCTATTCTACAAATGTCTAAACTCTGTATCATAATGATAACATCAATCTATACAGCACTACTTGTTGTGGGGGGAGAAATTGCTTTAGCTATGTACAGGCTCAATCTGTCACGGAGCTCATCCAGGAGCCACACCAGGTAGCACCTTGCTCTGAACAACCCAATAAGATTCAGTCCTCTTGCTGCAATTACTTTCTACTTAAAAAAGTATGCTAACCCCACCCGCCCCAAACAATATATAAACAGTTCAGGCAATGGCAACTGGAAGCTGAAAGCTGACATTAGGGTACATTTAAAGTGCCCTCTGGAATCCTGCATAGCGAAGTCCGGAGCATTCACCGATCCTCTCTCAACTCTGCTTGGAGGAGCAGATAAAGAGAGGAATTGGAGAAAAGGCACCCTGTATAAGCCTGTATAACGTACAGAACAGCTTCAGACTCCTTACAGCAAACTGTCCTTGCTCCCAGCACTATTATATGGTCCAAGTGCAGAAAAGGTGGCTAAAAATAAGTGAAGATAAATCTCAGTTCACCCCTTTATTCCCAAGAACAGACAGTAGAAATAAATGGGAGTAATGAAAGAGTGAAACTTGTACTGGGTGGGTCAGGTACAATTTATGCTTCTCTGTTTTGTTTCCTTATTTCTTTTATTTTTAATTGTAAATTTGTCCCCCACATGTCCAAAAAGTGGATTTCAGAAATCACAAAACTTCAGAGCAAATCTTTCTTTCATACTCAGTTTGCAACTCTGGATAAGAATTTGTCAAGTCATCCTAAAAATGTTTTTTCAGGACTAGCTTCATGTAATTGCCAGAAGGGCAGAGGTAGGGTTCTTCAATAGATCAGATGTTTGAACACTCACACAGAAGTGGAAAATCAGGGTTAATCTCTCCTCTGCTTGAGGACAGCTGATGTCACTTCTTTCAGGAGACCATTTTGAGCACTATCACAGAAGATAAGAGAAAAAGGTGAAGGGATGGCTAGACATCTCAATTGCTCATCATCACTGCTTCACTTAGTAAAGATAATTAAAATATTCACACCAGGAGGGATATCTTCCCGTAGGAGTGCACTTATTGTCCTGACCAGCAAGCTAGAAAGTCATCCTAGAATATCTTCAGGTTATGTAAGTGATTTATAAAAAATTAATTGCTCCATTATAACTAAAGACATGCCTCTAAGTTCCCTTAAGAGAGAGGACATTCAGTTCAAGCTATTCTTTGTTTGATCAGTAGAAGGAATTTCACCCAAGGGCTTGTACCAAAAATAAACATTTTGTTTTGTACCACACTGTCCTGGTCCCAAAAGCAACCTGTGTTTCCATGTCACTTTTTCTATACCTAGGATCGTAAAAGATTTCAAATTCAGTCAGTTCAAACCTCTGCTTAAGTTTTCTGTAGTCCAGTTACCAGCCTGAAAATTATACAGCCCTTCTTTTCACCTTCCCTTCGTCATCTTTTCATTCCATTCTTCACTCTCGCCTATCACTTCCATCAAGACATGTACTAAATACATTAATAGAAAAGAAAGGAAAGGAAGAAAAAAATCAGAAGATTACTGGAAAAAGAAAAGCTGTGAACAGAGAGAAAAACAGAGAGAAAGTGGGAAGAGAGGAGAGGAAAAGTGGCATTAAGAGCAGTGCTTGATGAACAGGTTAGCGAGACAGGGTTATGGGAAGCTGAATGAGTGACAGCAATGAAGACAACAGCAGGATAGGTCACTAGATGGGTAGCAAATGGGCAGACAAACTTAGTTCAAACAGAGCTAACTAACCCAGGCATAGTTAACAACAACAAAAAGAATTCCTAAATAATTCTCTTTTTAAATACTAAGCATATGGAATTTTAAATACAGAAGCTCATATATACACTTATAAGAGAAAGGCAGATGGGAACAGGGGAAATCAGCAATGACCTACACAGTTGGAAACCATACCAATGACATTTTTTAACACCATATATGCATGAAGTTTAACGCTGTCAGGCATGCAACCTGAATACTTTCAGAACCGAAAGCTTTACAGAGCAAGTGCTATATCTGTTCAACCACTGCTGCTCTGATGGGAGTGTAGGTGTTGCTAGCTGGGACAGATGGCATCACTGTCACCTCACAGAGGTGATGGTTTTCTGATGATATTTCTCTTTTTCTTAGAAAACTAATATATTGACTAGCCCTGAGAAAAGGAGCAAGAAATTGATCTTTACAGCAGTAGGTGGCTTAACTGGCAGACACCAGTGGTGTCTCCTTTGATGATTTTGAAGAATCCTGCTGACGGGATCCCAAAGCTGGTTCCCTTGGCAACCACAGATGATGCATGACTGTATTATGTTTGATTCTCCAAACATCATTTCAGCTCCTCCCTGAGATTTAGTTCTTGTTTGTTTGTCAAGCCTGTGTCTCTGAAAAGCATGTTCCAGTGAAAGACTCTGAAAATTAATCCTCCACCTATTTCTGAGTAAAACATGTCCTTTCACTCATAGAGATTTACACTTTCAATCAAGCAAATGAGATTGGGCCCCTCTCCAGATTTCACTGCCAGGACAAGTAAAGTTCTTCCCAGGAGGGATAAAAGACAATTTGTCACAAGAGCAAAAGTTATCCACCACAGCCCATCAGGTGGAGGTGACCGACTGAGGAGGGAACGACAAATTAATATTGATCTTGCATAAAGTGGAAAATGGAATATAGACAACGTGTCTTTCAATCTAGGTTAAAGAACCAAGCAGCAAAACTGCTCAGGGTATGCTTTAGGCCATGGAATATGAGACCTAATTAGCAATTAAGAGGGCACTGTGATAAAAAGAGAATATGAATATTAACGAATATCAGACAGCCCTCCAGAATACAAATAACAATATGATCCTGGAGGAGGACTATTTCATAGAAGAAAATCAGTTTTAATGCAATGATTACTGCACTTGCAAATGTGCAACAGAGGGCTATATTAAAACAGGGCATAAAGTATAATCCTCCATTCATAACAGAGGTGCAAATGTTACAAGGCAAATGTAGAGGATGGGGAATATTGTTAACAGTGACCCACCCTGACTTCAAGAAGAATGAAAGTCAGTAGATACAAATTTAAGTACTCACACCTAGAGGCTTTGAAGTGGCATTTTAGAGGGTGCAGAAAAAAGGAAATATCTTTAGAGAAGCAGAGTTCTGTAGACATATGTTTCCTTTTTGAGTTTTTTGTTGCTTTTCCCCCCTCTCCCCAGTACAGGCACCTGAATTAGCTTATTTTAGGCCTGATGCATCCCACAAGGCTGATGGCTTTCTTTGCCATGAGGGCACATTGTTGGCTCATGGTCAGCATGGGATGCACCAGGATGCCAAGCTGCTTTCCAGCAGGCCAGCCTCCAACCTGCAATGGGGCTTCCAATTATTCCTCCCCAGGTGCAGGACTTGTTGGACTTCATGACTGTGCTGGTTTTGGCTGGGATAGAGTTAATTTTCTTTCCCACTTTTACTGTTCTGATTCTCTCCCCCATCCCACCGGGAGGGAGTGAGCAAGCCTCTGTGTGGTGCTTAGTTGCCGGCTAGTGTTAAACCATGACAATGACAAACCACTCTGCCCATTTCTTCAGCCTGTCAAGGCACCTCTGGAGGGCTACACAACCATCTGATAGGTCTACTAAGCATTCCTCCCAGTTTGGGGTGATCTGTAAGCTTGCTGAGGGTGCTCTCTGTCCCATCATCCATCTCATTAATGAGGATATTAAGCAATATTAGACTCAGTATTGACCACTGGAGGGCACCACTAGGGACTGGCCTACAGCTAGGCTTTGTGCAAATCATCACAACCCTTTCAGCCAAGAAGTTCAGCCAGCCTCACTGCCCATTTACCTAGTCCATACTCTATCAGTTTATCAATTATGATATCATAGGAGACAATACTGAAACCATCACTGAGGTCAAGATAACCAATGTCCATGGCTCTCCCCTCATCCACCAAGCTAGTCATCTCATTGTAGAAGGTTATTGGGTTGTTCAGGCACAATTTCCCCTACATAAATGATCCATACTAACTACTCCCAAACACCTTGGGGGCACTGGTTGATGAAAAGCTGGACATGAGCCAGCAATGTGTGCTCGCAGCCCAGAAGGCCAATTGTATCCTGGGCTGCATCCAAAGAAGCGTGGCCAGCAGGTCGAGGGAGGTGATTCTGCCCCTCTACTCTGCTCTCATGAGACCCCACCTGGAGTACTGCGTCCAGGTCTGAAGCCCTCAGCATAAGAAAGACACGGACCTGTTGGAGCTGGTCCAGAGGAGGGCCACAAAAATGATCAGGGGGCTGGAACACCTCTCCTATGAAGAAAGGCTGAGAGAGTTGGGCTTGTTCAGCCTAGAGAAGAGAAGGCTTTGGGGAGACCTTATTGCAGCCTATCAGTGTTTAAAGGGGGCTTACAAAAAAGTCAGGGGCAAACTTTTTAGCAGGGCCTGTTGCGACAGGACAAGGGGGAATGGCTTTAAACTAAAAGGGGGTAGATTTAGACTAGATATAAAGAAGAAATTTTTTATGCTGAGGGTGGTGAAGCACTGGCACAGGTTGCCCAGAGAGGTGGTGGATGCCCCATCCCTGGAAACGTTCAAGGTCAGGTTGGACGGGGCTCTGAGCAACCTGATCTAGTTGAAGATGTCCCTGCTCATGGCAGGAGGGTTGGACTAGATGACCTTTAGAGGTCCCTTCCAACCCAAACTATTCTATGATTCTATGAGTCTACCTTCTTGTCCTTCATGTGTCTGGAAATGGTATCCAGAATAATTTGCTCCATCACCTTCCCAGGGATCAAGGTGAGGCTGACCAGCCTGTACTACCTCAGATCTTCCTTCTCGCCTTTTCTGAAGACAGAAGCGGCAGTTGCTTTCTTCCAGTCCTCAGGAACCTTCCCTGATCACTACGACCATTCAAAAATAAACCAGAGTGGCCTCACAGTGACATTGGACAGTTCCCTCAGCACTTGGTGGGTGCATCCTGTCAGACCCCAGGGACTTACGTACATCAGTCTGCTTAAACATTCCCTAACCTCATCCTCCTGCATCAAAAGCAGGTCTTCCATGCTCAAGACTTTCCCACAGGTCTTGGGGAGTCAGGATTCTGGAGGGCTAATCTTAACAAAAAAGACCAACATGAAGATGTCATTGAGTACCTTGGCCTTTTTCCAAGTGCTCTGTCACCAACTCCCCTGGTCCATTCATCGGTGTGTCTGTATTTCCTCAGCTTTCCTTTTGATGCTGATATACACCAAGCTGGGCGGGAGTGTTGATCTGCTCGAGGGTAGGGAAGCTCTGCAGAGGGACCTGGACAGGCTGGATCGATGGGCCAAGGCCAACTGTATGCTGTTCAACAAGGACAAGTGCCGGGTCCTGCACTTCGGCCACAACAACCCCATGCAGCGCTACAGGCTTGGGGAAGAGTGGCTGGAAAGCTGCCCAGCAGAGAAGGACCTGGGGGTGCTGGTCGACAGCCGGCTGAACATGAGCCGGCAGTGTGCCCAGGTGGCCAAGAAGGCCAATGGCATCCTGGCCTGTATCAGAAATAGTGTGGCCAGCAGGAGTAGGGAAGTCATCGTGCCCCTGTACTCGGCACTGGTGAGGCCGCACCTCGAATACTGTGTTCAGTTTTGGGCCCCTCACTACAAGAAGGACGTTAAGGTGCTGGAGCGTGTCCAGAGAAGGGCAACGAGGCTGGTGAGGGGTCTGGAGAACAAGTCTTATGAGGAGCAGCTGAGGGAACTGGGACTGTTTAGCCTGGAGAAAAGGAGGCTGAGGGGAGACCTCATCGCTCTCTACAACTCCCTGAAAGGAGGTTGTAGCGAGGTGGGTGTTGGTCTTTTCTCCGAAGTAACAAGTGATAGGACAAGAGGAAATGGCCTCAAGTTGCGGCAGGGGAGGTTTAGATTGGATGTAAGGAAAAATTTCTTTACTGAAAGAGTGGTGAAACATTGGAAGAGGCTGCCCAGGGAAGTGGTGGAGTCCCCATCCCTGGAGGTATTTAAAAGACGTGTAGATGAGGCGCTTAGGGACATGGTTTAGTGGGCATGGTGGTGTTGGGTTGATGGTTGGACTCGATGATCTTAGAGGTCTTTTCCAACCTCAATGATTCTATGATTCTATGATTCTATGATTCTATGTTATACCTGTATGGAAGCCCTTCTTGTTGACCTTCATGTCTCTTGCTAGATTGATCTTCAGGTGGACTTTGGCTTTCTTAGCCCTGTTCCTCCACACTAACACAGTGTGTCTATACTTCTGTGTCACCTGACACTAATTTCATCTCTTGTATGCTTTCTTTTTATACTGAATTTTGTCAGGAGCTCTTTGTTCATTCTTGCAGGCCTCCTCACACCTTTGCCTGGCTTCCTGCACATGGGGGTGGACCATTCTTGAGGTTGGAGGATGTGGCCTTGGAAAATCAACCAGCTCTCCTAGTTCCCTTTTCTTCTCTCCAGGACTGTATCCCACAGTATCCTTCCAAGCACATCCTGAAAAGGCCCAAGTCTGTTCTCTTGAAGGCCAATGTTGCGATCCTGCTTTTTGCCTTGTTCCCTCCTTTCAGGATCCTGACCTCCACCAACTCATATTCACTGCAGCCAAAGCTGCTGCCCCCAACTATCACATCCCTCCTAAACAATTATTTCTTGTTTGTAAGAATCAGATCCAGCAGAGCACCTCCCCCTCACTGACTCCTTGATTACCCCTCTTAGGAAGTTGTCATCCATGCACTCAGAAACCTCTTGGATTGCTTCTGCCCAGCTATATTGTCCCTCTAGCAGATAAGCAGGTGGTTAAAGTCCCTCATTGGGATCTGGGTTACCATACCTTCATTGCATTCTTAACCTTCAGATGGTGGTTCTATGAAGGGGTAGCAGTACCTTGCTCCGTGAGACCCCACTGTTAGCAAGGCCAGACTTTTTAAGAAAACACATTGCTCAAAATTTCCTGTTGCTCTTGTCAGAGACCAAAATCCTTCTAAGTTTAGGTATTTCCCTAATGCAGTAAAATATAATCCTGTGGTTTAAATACTTCATTAGTCAGTGGTTTTATCCTCATCTGTGTGTTTAATAAGTATTGAAGATCTTTTCTTCCATGAATTTCCCTAATTACTTTTAAACCAATTTATACTTTGGCATCCACAGCATCCTTTGGCACAGAATTCCACAGCTTAATTAAGCATGGTTTGAAGCAGCACTTCCTTTTGTTCCTTTTAAAACCTCTCATCATTTCATTTGATACTTTCCACTTCTTGTTTTATAATAAATCATGAATAATCATTCTCCATAATCTCTCTCATGATTTTGGATATAGTTATTTAAATATGTCCCTGCAGAACTTTATCCAAACTAATTGCTACTACTTCTATGTATCTTTATTCACTCTTTATAGTCTCCCTTATAGCTTTTCTATACCTCTGGTAATCTTCATATCCCTTTTTCTTACCTTTTTCAAATTATTATATTACCTTTGAGATGAGGGGATCAGAACATAATGTAACATCCAAGATTTAAGAGCATCACAAAGATATATATGCCGACTTACAGCAGTGCTTCTTGGTTTTCGCTTTCCTTTTATCCATTCCAGAAAATTCCTACATACTTTTTGATAACCTCTGAGCACTGTGTTGGTGTTTTAATGGCATGAAGACCTCTTTCCTTGAGTGGTGAAGGTTAATACAGAGTTTCTCAATGATGTAGTAACTAAGGTTGCCTTTCCTTTATCTGCCCTGAGTTTCTCCTGCCCTGAATTTCATCTGCCACTTTATACACTCATTAAGACATCAGGATAGTGAAATCATTCTGTAGTTCCTCAAAGTTGGGTTTTGGTTTTACTGTACTATATCATTTTGTATCATCTAAGTTTTGTCACCTAATTGTTCATCACTGTTCCAAATGATTTATGAATAAGTTGAAGAGGACTTTTAGCTTCCCTAGATTTATCTGTTGAGTAGGAGTCATTTTGAACTGTGTGTTCCTCTGTCATCATGTACTGTCTTTCAGCCTTTATAATTACTAGATTTTATCATTGGCTCTACCATGGTGTTTAGACAAAGCCCCTCCTTTCTATATGGTCTCAATTTTTTCAAAAAAAGTCAGGTAGCGTCTTATAAAATGAAAACCTTCTTCCCTATATCATTTTTTGCAGGAACTACACTCAGGAGTCTTATCTCCTCTTCAACAGCTTAAACTTTGTGTCCAGAACCTCTCTCTTGGCTCCTCTCATCTCACTGATACAGAGAGTCATGCCAACTATCTCCTACTCAAGAGGAAGTCATCATGTGGTCCTCAGTAACACATGAGGATATACATAGAAACACCTAATAATCAGATCTACCCACTGCCATAGCCTGATTATCAGTTAAATTCTTACCCTGCCATAAGGTATTCTCAGTACAAAAACCACAAATCTGTTGGCTGGTACAAACATTCATCGCACAATCCTGCTTCAGATTGATGCTGTCTGCCTCAAATAATCTTTCTCTGTTGCTACTAACTTAAAGGTAGAAGTGTACTACGATGTAATCCTATATGTTGAAAACACACCCGCTTGTTTTTCTGAGCTCCTGTAAGTGAACCACACTGGCATAAGCAACAGAAGAACACTTCATGTACCAGATGCCATTAACCTTCGTGGCAGGTAACCAGCCCCCTGTTATGCTTTATGCAGAAAACTCTGACCCTTCCTTCCCCCCACCACAGACACGCATACTTTTTTCCAACTTCTGTGTGGACTTCCTTCTATATTTCAATTTGGAGAGGGACGGAGGAAGGATAGACTGAAAACAGTAGATTGTTGGTTACTTGTTTATTCTTGTTTTAAACCACCAAGTTTCCCCTTTCCCCTGCCTGTCCCTCTCCCTCTGAAGGTTAGTACATCTGGCCTCCACAAGTTCCTCCTCCCCAACTCTCCTAAACCTTGGCTTACTCAGTTTTATAGCTTTACTAGTGCTGGGGTCTAATAGTTCATGAGCCTTCGAGCCAGCAGGCTTCATAGCCACTCTGCTAAGACTAGTGGTTGCAACTATGAGGCAGTATCAATCTTTTGTTCATGCATTTTAAAACATAGAAATACAGGGTCTATAAAAATAAACATTACTGACTAATTTCTGAGCCATATTTTAATATAGATGACCACTTACTGCTCCAGTTGCAAAACTTCTTGCTCCTCAGAAGGAACAAGATCTTGAGGTTCAAGATTGTATTGTACTTCTTAGACAAGTACAATAGACACTTAGACAACCAGAATTTTAATGGTTTGTTCTCAGGGTACTTTGCCATTTTTACATTCCAAAGTCTAATCATTGCTTCCTAAAATATCTCAGGTTGCCATCTGACTTATAATTTGCAAGCTTGATCTAATCAAAACCAGACTGCACAATGTGCCCATAGACATTCCTTAGGCCTCCTCAATGTCACTTTTAAATCACTGTTCTGTGGAAATAATTTCTCTCCTGAAGGCCTCCAAAAGTCTTTCTAAGCAATGCCCTTACTTAGAGTATACTGTAATTCTTTTCAACATACCTATCGTCACATATTCAGAATGTTTTTATACGAAATGTAAAAAGAATATTTTTCTTGTTCTGGTTACACAAAAGATGGAACACTGTTCCATCCAATGGACAGGCTGGAGAAGATTTGATATATCAGATATATGTCGAAGTGATACAAGTGATAACAAAGCAAAATTTTGCTAAAAAACATGACATAAAATCATGACAATGAACCAGCTATTATTGACTTTCTCATATAAGGGAAAAAGAGCTTGCTTAAGCAAAGGGAGGCTGGTCTACCACACAGACAGAGAAAAAGCTTAGAATCCAGGCTGAGCCTTTATCCAATAATTTATTGACTTGTCCCAAAGTAGCTTCATTTTTGTTTTGAAGGGAGTATCTATTTCCTTTCTTTTCTAAGCAGCATAATAAGTTAATTCCAAGTGTTACCCTCCATTTTAGCCTATGCTGAGAACGTCCTTGATTTTGTCATTTTTAATGTATGTTAAAGCACAAGAATCTACAGCAAGTTAAACACAAACTCCTATCACTTGTGGGATTTAAAATTAAATGTATGCTCTAGAACACACTTGGCAATGATTTATCCTTAATACAGAACAGTAGGGATGATCAGGTACAAATCCATGCATTTTACTACAAAGTGAGAAAACAAACTTCTGACTGCATGCTGAAGTACCATATACTATTTATTTCACTTCTATACTGAAGAAACTTTAAAGATTAATAAAACAAAATTTCATCCTATTAACCAGTATCTCAATCTCATCCCAAATACCATCTATGTCATGAATCATCACAGCAGCATCGTATTCCTAGAAGAGCTGCCACAAAGATAGAAAATAAATAAATTAGTATCTTTGTTGTTATGTGTTGTTGCTACTGCTGCCCCACTCCATTAGGGAAGAAATCAAAGCACACAAAAGAAAGCTCATTAATTCTTACTCCAAATCACTTTCAATATAAATCATCTTATTTCATGCATTGTATAACCTTTGTCCTATAGTGGCTTACATAGTTAACACCAAGAGCATATCAATATGGAGAAGTCATATTGCTATGGTAGAAGTCATCAAATGAATTTCAAATAACTCTAACAGAAAATTTGTATTTTTCCATTCCTAGTGGCTTGTCAATTTGCATTTTCATTCTCCTCTGTCATTTTTGCTCCCCTACTGATTTTTTAAATCAACATTTTGTTTCCCTTTGTCTTGAACTTGTTCCAGACTAAATAAGGTAACATACTTGATCTGTTTTATATATATATAAAACATATATATATGCATGTTATGTCATGCATAATATATAGAGTTCATAATCATCGACATTTCAAGAGTTTTCAAAGTTGCAGTCAAGCAAAGAGAGCTCTTCAAATACCTGTTTTGACATTGCTTCTGTTTCTCAGTGACAGCACGCAGTCTGCCAGACTCAATACCCATGATACACCTATTTCAGACTAAAGGGAGGAGATTTTAGAAAGTAATTTCATGTACATAGCAAAAATTGAAAGCAGGAAAGTTAAGGAGAGGTCTGTGGAACAGACCTCATGTTGCTAGTTGTTCTTTCATTCCATCACAAATGGAAAGTAGTTTGAAGTTAATTGTATTTACAGAACTGAGAAAGTACTATATAGTTAAAAAATTGGCAAAGAGCATTATAGAATCCATTGAAAGACAGATGCTGATAAAGAGTAGCAGTGTAAGTAGCATTGTCTCTATCTTGATTTTAGTATTTTATGTATCATTATGTTTTAATAGATTCTGTGCATATTTGCTGCCGACGAATACGGATTTGAAGTTAATCTCTGTTCTCTTCCCTATTCCATAGTAGGATATCTAACATTAAATTAATTTCAAATCATGAAACTAATACTACGATAAAACCAAAATAGCAATTAAGAGATAAGTTGTCCACTAAAAAGGATCTTTTTTTTTTTGTGAAGGTAAAGAGAAAATAAAACAACTTCAGCTATGCTAGTGACAGATAGAGACATCATTAACGAATAACCAATTGGGGGGGGGGGGGGAGAAATTAAAAAAGCAATAGTTGCATATCTGCTGTCTCAGACAAGTTCAGTAAACCTTTTCCTTCCTGTCTCACTAGAGAATTTCATGCTAGCCAACTCATTTTATGAAGAAGAATAACAGCAAAATTGTGTTTTGGGCAAACAAGATTAAAAGGTAGCAGTTGTATTCTACAATGAAAGAGGATTAGATGTTGTAGGAATCATTTTCAAACATGTTATGTGGACTTCTAGTTGAACAGAGATATTGTTACATATGTACATTACATGTATAAAACTGATTTAAACAATTTATCAGTTGTCAGTCACTGATTTCTATAAGTAAGCCACAAAATGACGTAAAAAGTAGTATGGACACTTCTTGCATGCATAAAACTGAACAGTCCTCTCTTGTTTTAGAGTTTGGGGATCAAGTATTTTTATCTGAATGAACAACACATCACAGCAAAAATATGGAATGAGTGCATAGTCTTGTACCAACATATTAGTATATCAAAGTAGTTACAGTAAAAGTCATAAAGACTAACTTTTTACAAGTAGGCAGATATAATAGTTCTTCCACTGTTCTACAAATTCATACTGAGATGAAGTTATTTAGTAGCAGAATTTACAGCAGTTATTCTACTAGTCACCCATCTATAATATCCCTTTTACAGCTGGTAAGCCTCCAACATAACCACCCTTATCCTCCACCTTTCCCTTCCCTTCCCTTCCCTTCCCTTCCCTTCCCTTCCCTTCCCTTCCCTTCCCTTCCCTTCCCTTCCCTTCCCTTCCCTTCCCTTCCCTTCCCTTCCCTTCCCTTCCCTTCCCTTCCCTTCCCTCCCCTCTTCTCCCTTCTCCCTTCTCCCTTCTCTTTTCCTTCCAAAATAGCTAAACCAGCTATGCAATAACAGATTAAAATGTTTTAAAGAATAAGCATAGACCAGAATAAGGTCCAATGAAAAGACATATCACCCTAGAAGGAATATCAGGCATTCATTTAAAGTTCAGAGCTGTTATCAGCCTCCTTCCTCCCTACGTAGTGTGAGAGATCCAAAAGATCCTCAGGTGGGCTGCAGGAGTTACGATGGCTGAAGCCTAAAGGGATGAAGAGAGGACACATGGTAACTTTGTCTCTACTGAGCTAAAAAGGACGAGAGAGAAAAAGAAAGGATATAAAAAAAAAAAGATAAGAAATCATATTCTCACTGATTTTCTGTGTAATATTTATGTCTGTTTATAAGCTCTTCACTTTTTTTTTTGTTTAAGACTCACATTTCCCCCATTTTCTAAAAGAAATCAAAGTCAGACAGAATGAGACTGCTATAAAAAATTATTAACAAAATTTAGAAGTTGAATATGGTGCAGGATCTGGGCAACAGAAGAGACAGTAAATTCTGCTTCTCTTCAGATCCATGACCCAGAAAGTAGGAATCTGCAGTAGTGTAAGGGAGAAATGCGGATATCAATAGAGGAGACTGCTGAAGGAAATAAAATTTACTGAGTGACAGTAACAGGGTATGCACTGGTTTCATTTGAATTTGAGAAATCTTAAATTACAAAAATGTTTGCACAGGCATTAGAGTGATTCAGATAAATCTTCTGAAGAGAATGCCTTGGTTGCCTCCTTGTAGTTTGTGTGAACAGCAAGCCATTCTGTTTTAATACACCATTACCACTCAGAGTAAACACAGAAAAGGTTTTGATTCAAAATATGCACAATCACACACTTGCAAACTATCTCAAGTAAGTATTTTAATCTGAATTCAGGGCAGAAGACAATTTGTAGAAAGAAAAAGATTTTGAAGATAGAGTCTTCTGCAGTCAAATTGTCTCATTTCTACTAACTTTGTGTTGGCTCTGAGAGAACCGTTATGTATGTTTCCAGCAGCTTGCCAGTCAGTCCTCTAGGAAAGTAGGAAAGTAGGCAGACTGCTGAGAAAAAGAGTCAAAATAAATAATGAAGGGGAAATTATTTAATTCCTTCCTTGAAAAAGTAATTATTTTAGATTACTTAGATTATTTTTTAGAACAAGTGTAATAACAACAGTCTTAATACATGCCTATGGCTCAATTCAAATCATATTTGTTTTCTTCCTATCAAGGATTCATTAAATCTTTGATTAGATGAGGTAATTATTTCAGGTAGCTTTCCTAAGACACAACAGAAAATGGAACAACTGATTAAAGAATTAGTTATTTGTGGTTAAAGGCCAAGTTCTGAAGACAGACAAAAGGAAGACCACAATCTGAAATCTATTCGAGAGCTTTCCAACTGAGAACTGATTAAATAGATACAATATACAAAAGACATGTACATTCTTCTATGTCCAGTATTGTTTCACTGGTTACAGCTTAATCCAGTTAAAAATTGAGTGTGGCCTGAATGCCTCTTAAATAATAAATAGGGAATAGCTTCCTAACAAGAGCTCTGTGTTGTTCTGTCTCTTTTCTAAGTGAATGACTCCTATTTTGAGTTCCTTTTGCTCATAGTGTCTAGATATCTAGACATCTAGACACATCTACAACTAAGATGTCTGTGGTTCAATAGTGCATACTGCAGAAGTTCAGTTAGAAGTAGCGTAAATACATTTCCCACTTCAGTGCACATTGTTTAAATTTCTTCCCTAAAACAAATGAAATGGGAATACATTTGTTAAAACTCTTAAGAGTGTCTAAAAAAATATAGATACCTATTTTTGAAAGTGCTGAAGAACTGGATTACTGTACCTAAATAAAGGTATGTGGTCAGTACATGAAAAAATGCCAAAACTTAAAGTTCAGTCTTTTGTCTTTATTTCCATCGTCTTTGCTTTGCAAAAAGGAATTACAGCCAAAAATTACCTTGTAAAACAGAGCCAGAAGTCCACACTACAATTGCACTGTTTATAATGAGCCACTTCGAGTTTTGTCTGGCTTTATCGTGTCGTATTTCAGATGTTTTACCTGGGAAGGATTCTAGAAGTAGTCATGGGACAGACAGAACAGTCCCAATAGCACAGAACCACACCAAGAAACAAACATGCTTAACTGAACTAATAATTTAGTACTTAAAATACACATTGGGAATAGATCTCTAAATAAATACATAAATAAAATTAACTGCAAAATCCTTCCTTGATGATCACAGCACAAAATGAGACACTGAGAGGAAAAGTGAAAGCAGTAGCAACATTTTCTTTTTCTCTGGCTCTTCAACATCCAGAAGGATCCTGGGATACCTAATCCAAACAACTGTGAGCAACTAAAAGATAATACAGGAATGAGACTCAAAAATAAGATTAACTTTTTTCTATAACACCTTAACAGGCCTTATAAATAAAAAGAATCTTGACACTATGCCTCTTCAGTGTAGCAAGGGCTTTTGACAGTCTTGTGATATTCTGAGAAACGCGTTGGCTAAACCACTGTAGATTAAACAGTTTTAAAATGGGTTCATATCTTGCAGAAAACTCATCACCAGAGTAGTTAGCAAAGGTTCACAGTAAAAATAAAACAAACTAAAAAAAAAAGTGTTAAATGAAATCAGCCAAGTGTCTCTCTTGCATTCAGTACTTCTCAGTATTTTCATTAATGAGCTAGATAACAAAGGACCTTCCTCAAATTTGAAGACAATATGAATGCAGGAAGTAGGAGAAAGGTGCGCAAAGTGCTTTCAGTGCTGCCAGGAAAGGATGTGATTTAAAAAATGCTCTTGACTAATTGAAGCAATACCCTGAATTATGTAGGATGTAATTCTGTAATGGGAAGAGAAAATTATTAGGTAAGAATAATCAGCTGTGCAAATACAAGCACTTAGTCGCCAAATAGAAGATCTATAGAAAAAGATGTGTGAGTTATAAAAGGAGATTTATTTGAAGACTGGGGAGACATGATAACTGTACCCAATATGTGCTAAAAGCTTCCATAATAAAAAGACATCATATGTTCTCCAGATTCACTCAAGATGGAACAAGAAGTAATCAAGTTAAACTGTATTAAATAACTTTAATTTTAGATGGTAGTTGAAAAAAAAAATCTGAAAGTAGAAATCAACTTAGGGGTTCTTGAATCTCCCATTACTGGCAATTTTAAAGAACAAAATAGCTAAAAGAAGGTTTGTGTTGATTTGACCCTGCCTTGGAGGAGAGAGTTAGAGCCAATGACTTCTTGAGGTGACTCTCAGCCTTATCTTCTATGATTATCAACTAACTTCTCTGTCCTCAGCCCTGTACATTTCAGCTGGAGAGAACTCAATCTTTAATTTCATTGCCAGTTCAGTTGCAATCATTTTCCTAGCTATGAACTTGCAATGTGCTGAAATAGAGTTTCAAATGCCCTGTTTATGTTATTTGTCCTTCTGGTGCATATTTAATGGCCACTGCCACTCATAGTATGCAACAACATCTTATGATTACAGTCTCATGAGAGCAAAGTGCCAAGAACTTTAACAGCTTTAAGCATAGGATCAGCAAAGAGCTGTCACTCTTTCTTCCATCATTTTTATTATTGTAAAGTATGAGAGAAAACTCTCCTGCCTTGCTTGATGTATGTCATCAACAGCAAAATCAGAGCTAACTGCAGTTTTCATACCCTGCAAAGCAGCATGTCAGGAACTGAGCTGCAGTCATCAGTTAAATTAGCTCCTAGCATGCTGGGCTGCTATGCTCTCATATTGTTAATTTTTCATAAACAGAAGTTTTTTCAAAGAAAACAAGCTATGCTAACTTAGAATAACTCATTATTCTCTTCTTTTTCCGTCTTAAGATTTTGCGTTAGTAGCTTGCATGCTCCACTGCTTGAAACACTGTAAAGCCAGGGATATGATTAGATTTACGTAGGAGACCTCTGTATGCCACTCAGCTAGGTCTCCTTAAAGGGAAATTGAAATGGTATTTTGTTACCATTGAATGGACATTTTGTTACCTTGTTACCTTGCTGATCATGTCAACTGTTGTCATATATACCCACAATTGAAACATTTTTTCATGCTTAATTATGGACATGCCAATCAAAACCATAGTTACAGATAAATAACTTTTGCACTTCAGGCTAAGAATGTATATCCTACATTAAGTATAAAGCTAACTAATCCTCCCAAAATGTCAATTCATAATCTGGGCAGAGATATATATTTTTAAGCAGATAAAAGTAACACTGTGCATTTAGTTTACAGAAATAAGGTTAAAATACAAAAGATCCTTAAAATATTTCCAGACAAATTGTTAGAAAGCAGCTTTTCAGAAAAAGATGTGGGGGTCCTAGCAGACAGCAAGCTGAAGAGGACTTGGTAGTGTCCCTTTGCAATGAGGAAAGCCAAGCACATCCTGCTCTTTATTAGCAAAAGTGTGGCCAGCAGGTCCAGTGAAGTGATTCTCCCTTTCTGCTTGTCCTGTATTTCATTAAAGACTATCCATATGTGAAAGACACTGACATACTGGAGCACGTTCAGCAGATGACTACCAAGACAAGTGAGCACTGGATCTCACAATGTACAAAGAAATACACAAAACTGAATTTGTTCAGCTTGAAGTTACTCAGGGAAGAGCTTATTGCTCCCTACAACTCCCTACAATCGAAGGATGTTGTGAAGAAGGATCCAGACTCTTCTCAGAGGTACACAGTGGAAAGAAGGGAGTCAATGGGCACAAGTTGGAACACAGGAAATTCTGACTCAGTCTAAAGGAGAGTCTTTTTCACTATGAGGATGGTCCAAAAATGGCAGAAGTTGCCCAGAGACACTGTGAAAACTCCATCCTTGGAGATACTCAAAGCTCAACTGGACAAGACGGATCAACTTGATTAAAATGGGCCTGCTTTGAGCAGAGGTTTGGACTAGAGACCTCTGAAGGTCCCTTCTGATGTACATTACTCTTTGATTCTATGCTGTATTGTGTGCTTTTATTATATATAGTAGACCATTCAAATTTCCCATGTACTTCAAGTCTCTGAAGTCTTGTGAAGACTTTCACAAATGTGTTAAGGAGGAATGCCTATTTTTGACCATTTGTCTTCATAAGAAAAAGTTTCTCATTTAGTTGTGCCTGTTAAGACCCGTTCTGCCAAAGGTCTATATGCTGAAGAATTGTCTTTCAAAATAGCTTGTCTTGTAGGTTTTTCCTGTCTTTCCAAGGAGTTTTTCTGCCATGTAGATAATTTGTGAGTAGCCTATTTCTCCTTTTTGTCTCTCCATAAGATTAAATACCTTAGATTAGGGTGAAAACATTATTGTAAGAACTATTTGCCTTCAACTACCTTAAGAATAAAGGAAGGGGGTGCCTGCCTTCAAATAAGCTTTGCTGATGATAATCCCATTACCAATAAACAGTGAAAGGTGGGAACATCAGCTTGAAAGAGTGCAGACTTTCAACAAATTCTCAACCCTGGAACATTATTCATCAGTCTCTTCTGAAAATGAGTAATTACAAATAAATAGTACCAAATCTAAAAGATTAAATCTAATCACTGAGAAAAGTTATACTGTGGTTTACGAGGTTTGACCTTTCAAAAATAATCCTACAGCACAATGGAAAATAATATACATAAATAAAACTTACCCCATTTCTCCAGAGAATTACTTGCACAATACAATACAAACAGATTGTATTTAAAGAGAAAATTGAATTTACTATATATATAATCTTGAGATGAAAATACACTAAGTAAACCACTGTAGTACAAAGGTGTTGAAGACTATGCTCTCCAAATTAGAAAATGTTTATGCAACATTCAATTTCAGTTTTCTATGCATGCTTTAAAATATAAACATTTGTCAGTGTTACAGTATTAAATTGCCTTTTTCACAACTCTGGAAATAGCAATGTAATGTTTCTCATTCTTTTTGAATATCGCTTACTGCACTGCAATTCTTGCCTAGTACACCTGATTTTTAACTGTTTTAAAATCTAAGATATGCAGATGAGAAAGTATGTAGCAATCAAGTAATTCTGCGTATTTTTTCAAACCATAGAAAAAACCTTCCATCAGTGAAATTCTGGAAATGATGCGTTTGCAATGAAGTTAACTTAGCTAGACATGCATGCAGATCTCAGACACTCTTAACTGCAATGCATTGGTAACAGATTTTACTTTAAAGCCCAGCTTAGCCCACTGAAGTTTGTAGCACTTCCTAAACTGGATTTTCCAAGAAACCTAAGGGACTTAATTACCTGTCTCCCACTGAAACAAGAATGGAGCTGTGCAAAAAGGACAAGACCATAAAACACATTTAGGAACTTGGTGATGCAGACTGATACCTTTAAAAAGGATTTGAGAGAGACTTTAGGCTCTCCTGGAAGCTGCACAAAGGACTAGGCTTCATAAGAGTGCAGATGCCCTAAGGGACTGCTACTCTCTATCCTAAAAATTCAGATCCTCAAAACCTTGCTCAGCTGCCACATAACCATGGAAACTTCTGAAACTTAGTATTGCAAACATAATAATACAATAAAATCGCCACAGTAGCTAAACTATCTGTTTCTTGGCAAATGCAGCATGGTCCAGTTAGCCACTTCATCTAAATCTGGAGTTCATACCCTCCCGCTGCCCAACAGGAGATCATCACTGACTGCTATACTGTATTCTGAGATGTGTCCCACAGTATCTGTTGTTATTCCAATCTGCTCGATTCAGGGAAAGGAGACTGAGAAAACACACCATCACTTAAAAAGTAGATAATAATAAACTAGAGACAGCCTATCTGAAATCTTTCTTAACTGTGGTAGCCTTCTTTCAGTAGAACAACCTCTTAATATTGACAGGGCTCACATGGCTGACAATGGTCAACAGAGGGAAGGGACAAAAAAGTGGTTAGGAAAAAACAGTGGAAGTCCTCCTAAGTCCTCCTTTTTGGTCTCAACTGTTTTGAATGAACATCTTATTTCAAATACGGTCCTAAGAGACTTATTCAAAAGTAAAGAAACAAACAAAAAGTAGTTTGTAGTATGCCCAGGATAGCTCAGTAAAGCATAATGGTTCTCTCAGAACGTCTATGCAAGTACAGAGTTACATTGACAGGTGGTATTTAATGGAAAACTGTATGTCAACAAAACTGCTCTGAGACAGAGGAACCTCAGGAACAGAGGAAATAAATTATATAGTATTTAACATCTACTTGCTCTGTCTCACTGTTTTGCTGTTGCTTAGTTCGGATTTTTGGATGGCTGCTTCTTAGATTTGTACTTGTTTCAAAACAAAGGGCAACTCTTTCAAATCTAGGGAGGAACAGAAAATTTTTGCTAAGTATTTTCTTTGTAATCCTCAAAATGTTTACTCAAATAATTTTATGCTTAGCTAGCAAGGCACTTATTATGCACAAAATACAGCACAGTTTTCCCTAAATATCTAAACTAACTGAAGTACTTGTGGACTTCAATATCTTTTTGAAATAACCTTGCTTTCAGAGGATTTTCAGCACAACATGATCAATTAAACTTCCCTCAAATTTAAAGAAAAAAGAAATAGTAAAATTGCACAACAGTGGGTCACTGTGTGTGCAACTGTTTTACTTTGAAATCTCTTTAGATACGGGGGGGAGACAACAGGTAGGAAAGGTTGTAATAATGACAAGTAGTCTGTCTCTTCCTCCTGTTCCCTTGCAAATCTAGAAAAGGTAGCATGGGTTTTTTTGCTTTGTATTTGCTCAAGTCAGATTTAGAGCTAAGATTTTGCCAATGCTTGGGAAAAACAAAAGTGTAAGCAAATACTACTCCAGAAGCTTACTGAAAGTGCTCTGTATTTCCATGTCAAAAAGCAAGTTCAATCATCATTTTAATCTTCTATATTCACAGGCCAGAGAAGACAAGTACGCTTCAGGGCAACACATTCAGCCCCAGGTGAAAGTTGGAGAGTTGTTTCATGTCAGTCAAAGTAACCACTCCAGTTGATTAATAAACAGCCCAGAGACACTCCAAAGGAATCTCTTTCTCACACAATGTCTTCAGCGACTGATGTGACATGAGGAGGCAAGATCATTGATAAAGGTTGTGAGAGCAAAGAGTCTCCCAGCTCAGTGCAGAAAGTAATGATCTTTATCAAGAACCTGTTTCAAAGAAGTACTTTACACATGTTCATCTACCTGGCATATACCTCATTTTGATCCAATCACTAAGTCACTCCAAGCTCAGCCTTCAGGGTCTGGACACAATCTAGGCACTCATTTTGCCAAGGTCCCCCTTTCCAGAAGCTGAAACCTTACAGCTCAGGAGATTGCTACATGGGAAAAGCAGCAGCTCATGCTCTTTAACTCAGTTTAACTCCACAGATTAACTCCCAGGACAACTGTGTAGCTGCACAATACATATGCATGCAGCACTTCTTAACAGTTGTTCTTAGACATGAGATGGCAGACAGGTCTAGACACAATAACAAACCCTGAATTCTTTCATTTCCTTAGCAATGCACTTATGTAAGGTCCATTGGTGCAGAAAAACACTTCTCAACCTTCAAATCTCCTGAATCATGAAATTACCTTATCCAGCAGAGGTATGCAATACTACATTTTAAACAGGGTTCATAGCACTTACAACAGTGTTGTGAGTAATAGAAGAGCCTAGGGAACTTCTCATGTCTCTCTGACCCATTTGAGTTTCCACCCTTTCAGAGTGTAACATCATACCTTCTTTGTTGTTGTTGCTGCTGCATACTTTGGGAATTTTCCACCTTCCCAGCTACAACCTTTTTTCGTGAGGTTGCAGCAAGCTCCCCCCCACCCCACCCAACATCAGGATGAACAATCAAAGTTCCTTACCTGGAGAACATGCTGCTATCATTCATAAAGCCCATGGCAATGAGACCTTTCACAAGTCAATGGTTCCTACTATCAGCCAAAACTAATAAAAAGTACATAGACTACTTCAGCACTTACTCCCTGTTTAGTAAATCACTTAAACACACTTAAGTGTTTGGCTGAACACAGAGGTATTTTACTGACTTATAACTTGGGGAGTACCGAAGTGTGGACATAATTAACCTGCTAAACCTGCACTGACAGCCTGCTCCTGAGATTATTAACTTTAAACTGTTTATTTGTCAAGAAACCTCAATTAAGTTATCATAAGTAGAGTAGCTGGGAAAAATAAATCTCTCCTTTAATGTTTGGGATTTTCTCTGTTAGCTTCTGTTTTCAGCACACAGCCCGAGAGAAGAAATTCTCCCAGTGCACTGCGTGATGTACACCTGAAAACATCAAACAAAAGAGGTTTCCTACTTCTGCTCCTTATTAACTTCAAGTATCCTCAGCAGCAGCCCACAGAACAAGAGGAAAAAACCTACCAGATAGGTGAAAATGACTAGATTTGGACCCTTCTATGCAACTCAGCTAGTGTGATGTCTGGAGTGATTTCAATTAATTTGTTATCCTCCTTGCCTGGGGACAGAGGCAATGAGGGTGAGAACACCATGCTAGCACTAGCTTCCTGGAAACAAACAAACCTTAAGTTTAGTATTTGGGTGCATCCTTACAATAGTCTGTGAGAACAAATTAATAGCTGATTTATCCTGAAAATCGAGGTTCCTTGGGAATTGCCAAAGAACACAGGAAATCTAGGAAACTGCCATTCATACAGGATGCAGATGAATCCCAGAACTTAGTAAGATTAAAAAAAAAGCACTGATATTGGTATGAATAACAGGCTAATTTTGGGAGAGCTCTTAAACCCAATGTTTCACACATTGAACTATTAACTGACTATTTTCAGTGGTAGAATACTGAATTAATAGGTAGTACAAAATCCTTCAGACGAAGAAATAAGAATTTAGTAGTAAGCAAATCTGGGATAATCTGGATCATGCAGGCTGCCCATAATTAAAGATTAGTTTAAAGTGTAAAAAAAAAAAAAAAAAAAAAAAAAAAAAAATCTGGGTTTAACAGCTTTTCCAAAATTGGTTATACTTAGTGACTCCAGTGATGTCTCTTACTAGATCAGTATCAATCTTTTTCTTTTAATCTTTCTAAGCTCATGGATTCATTTGCACCCTACTTACACATATTTCTTTTTATTAATTTGCTACCTTTCAATTCCAGACGTGTTCTTTTTGTTTTAACAAATGTAGGGACCTGAAATTCAACATCTTGCTTTTACGTTTCACTTCAAACACTACGTATTTCAAACAACATGTACATTTGGGCCACATCTGAGGCATAAAAGAAAAGAGTTGCCAAGCCCACAGAAATTCATTCTGTTGGTAGCTGGTGGACAAAAATAAAGCTGCATGAAAGGTATCAACCAATGGGCAAGACTGAAACTTAAATTTAATTTGCTTTTATGTTGTGTTAAATCCACTCTTGAACAAAGTGGAAATTACATAGCTGCAATAGCACTGGGCAGAACAGCTAGGTTGAACTCTCTCTGGCACATGCAGTCACCCTAACATTTTGCAATGACTTACAGAGTTCAAGTGTAACACTCCTGGGCTTAAATACTATAAGATTGCATTTTAAAATCTTTCTTGGGAATGAAGTTTTTTTCTGCAATCCTGTACACTGATGTATCCTGCTATAGCAAAAGTCACTGGAGAATTAAAGCAGCTGCAAGAACTAAGGAAGCAGCTAGCTGTGGTGGCTGGCAGGCAGCTGATGCTGAAGCATCAGCCGTGGCTGGGCTGAGGCTGAGGCTTGCATCAGCCAAGACAAACAGGCACAAAAGCTGCTCCGGGGCCAGTAAACATGAACTGTGAGGGGGGGGTATTAACAGCACAGAGGAAAAAAGCCAATTTGTTCCAGCAGTTGCTTCATCAAATCAGACAGGAGAACTTGAAGCCACAAGTCTCAATAAAAATGCATATGACATCTCATCTTCCTCAACTTCCTACTTTTTTTTTCTTCTCTCCTTGCTTTGTTAAGCCATTTGAGTCAGCATTTGCAAGTGAGGAGAAAGAGCTCACAGAATAATCAAAGCAGTTCAATTTCACTTGCCCAGATTCTTGGGCTTGAAGAGATGTTAATTAAAGACCAACGAACTGAGACCCTTGTTGCCACCAAAGTGGTTAGAAGGATATATATACATTAACCATATTTTAAGCACTCTTGTCTGTTTCATAAAATAGGCAAACATTTTCAGTTGTACTTAATTCTGGAAGTTTTCCAGGGCCTTAATTATTCTTGTTGTCTTACTTAATTTTCTAACTTTTTGAACAACATTTTTGAGAGAGTCACCAGTTTTCACAGAGTATATTACTGTCATGGTTTAACCCCAGCTGGCAACTAAGCACCACACAGCTGTTTGCTCACTCCCCCCACAGTGGGATGGGGGAGAGAATCCAAAGAGTAAAAATGAGAAAACTCATGGGTTGAGATAAAACCCATTGAGTTTAACAGGTAAAGCAAAAGCCACACGCGCAACTAAAGCGAAACAAGGAATTCATTCACTCCTTCCCATTGGCAGGCAGGTGTTCAGCCACCTCCAGGACAGCAGGGCTCCATCACGTGTAATGGTGACTTGGGAAGACAAACGCCATCACTCCAGATGTCCCCCCCTTCCTTCTTCTTCCCCCAGCTTTATATGCTGAGCATGACGTCATATGGTGTGGAATGTCCCTGTGGCCAGTTTGGGTCAGCTGTCCTGGCTGCATCCCCTCCCAACGTCTTGTGCACCTCCACCCTACTCACTGGTGGGGTGGTGTGAGAAGCAGAAAAGGCCTTGACTCTGTGTAAGCCCTGCTTAGCAACAGCTAAAAAATCAGTGTGTTGTCAACATTATTCTCATACTAAATCCAAAACAAAGCCCCATACTAGCTACTATGAAGAAAATTAACTCTATCCCAGCCAAAACCAGCACAATTACACAAGAGAAAACTGGTATTACACACAACATAAACAGCTGTCTGCAATGAGAAGATTTATTTTTCCATTGGGCTTTTGGGAAAAAAAAAAAAAATCTTTTTTGGAGTCAGTAGTTTTGATTAGACAACATGCAATCTCTTTCTTATCGCTTTACTCATATTAACAAATAGCATCAAAAAAGGCAAATATACACTTTTGCAATACCAAAAAACTAAAAAAAAGCAACAGAGAAACATTGGCTCTGAATAGTTAATAATAAGATTCCTACAAATAAAAAGTGTTGACATAGGTGGGATATAGTGCTACATCAAAAACCAGTGTAGTAGAAGAAGCTGGACAGTTTCTATCTAGCTGTATATTAGTTTCAGAATATTTAATAAAAGTCATTAGCAAAACAGTCATCACCGCTCTATCTGATATGAGTGGGATTTTCCATAACATCATTATTCTCCAGTTTACTAAAGCAGCTGCCCAAAGTAGGAAAAATCATCCTATGCTGTTGAGCAGCAACAATGAACCTGGCAGCAAATCAGTAAAAAGTGTAATAAAACCTTCTGTTGATGAAGGCTCACAATAACTTCTCTTAGTATATCTCATTTTGTATATTGATTCCTAGAGGAAAGCCTAAAGTCAGCCTGATTTCTTTCATCAATAGTTTTAAAAAAATTGAATTATAAGGCAATTTCAAAGCACTGTGTGCTGAATGACACCTGCCAACATGGATCCTATTGCCTACTATTTTGGTGTATCGATTTGAATACTCACTTGGGAGCAGTCTACTGAAATCAGAGTCTGCCCGTGCACAAGCAAGATGGCAAAGAAGCAAGATTTCTATTTTAGCTCAGGAAGACTATAGATTAGGTGCTGTCCCATGCTTTTCCACAGTTCCCATGGACTGGACCAAGAAGATTTTCGCGTGTGACCAAAGCATTATGGAGTTTGGCTTTACACGAACAAGCCGCAGCCCTGAGGAAGCATTTTACCTGAAATGGATATTGGCTGACACATCCATTCCAGCTGCGATTCTTGGTCCTGCACAGCTGACTTTGACCAGCATCCCTCTTACTCTCTGACACTGAATTTTATGTTCTATCTTTTAAGACATACAGGTCACCTAGGAAATGAATATCAAAATTTTCTTAAAAGTTTAACCCCAACACACCATTTTTAGCTTCCTGATTTTATGGGTTTTTTTTGCTTCAGGAATTTTTCTCTAGTTATTCAACACCAGCTGTACACAACTCAATTTCTTCAACCAGTATTTTGAATTAAACAACAAATTCCTTTTACTTCTTTACTTTCACATATACATGCATGCACTATTAAACATAAAATATATTGCACAGTAGTAAAAAAAAAGAAAAAAACAAAAATGCCTGAAAATATTGAGTCAAAACTACACCAGTATTCAAAAATATGTATGTCTTTGATGTACTTATAACACAGGTTGTCACATTTATCAAAAGGCTGTAGAAACTGAGGAGTTCTTAATCTAAACTCATGTTGGGAAAACATAGCCATATATATGAGATAAAAGGCTTTTAGGAAGAAGTTGATACAGAGAAGTAGTTTGAGAAAAAAAAAAAAAGTGTTTTGAAACTGACTGGTTTGGTGCATTTAACATTAAGATTTCCAAAACTATCTCTTCTAGCATTAAGCCAAAGCAAAGACAGGAACACAAGCAGAAGTGAGGTATCACTGAGAATTGTTTTTTGTTTGATAGATCCCCTATTTTTATACCAGGTTTTATAATATACAGTTAAGAATTTAAACATTAGAAAACAGCAGATAATGGTAAAGAATTAGGAAGTAGGAGAAAATCGTCATGGTGCTCTCTTACATAGCCCAAGTGTGAATACACTGGGAGCGAGGTGAGGGGTGGAGGCTTTGGCATTGGTAATGGTAACCGGCAGTGCAACGCACGATGCAGCTGCAAGGCGCAGAGCCACCATTTAGATCAGAGCTGTGACTCTCCTGGATGCATTGCTGCAGCAAATAAACTACTAACCCACATCATTCTGAAGCTGCTTAAGGGGCATTGATAGTATACCTTTTGGGGAAGAAAACATGACTTCTTAGGGCACAGCCTCAGTTAGGAATGGCTTACACCTAAATCTCCATCCCTGTATACTTCCTGTCAAACGTGAACAGCATTAGCAGCTTCCTCAAAACTTGCTGATCCCAAGTAAAACACTAAGCTGATAGAAAGCAGGAGGAGAAACCTCCTCTTCATCTTTCATGCTCTATCACAGACATCAGGGCTCGGATAATTTCTTGTCTGCAGCCTCTTTTCCTCTCTTCTGGAAATGAAATTATCACTGCTTCAAAGGATTCCAGCTGCTGCTGCTGCTACATGGCCAGAGCTCAGGTTCAATCCTACTACCCAGAAAGGTGGCCTGGTGACCCATTGCTGTGGTTTAACCTCAGCCAGCAACTGAGCACCATGTAGCCACTCAATCACTTCCCCCCGGTGGGATGGGGGAGAGAATCGGAAGCGTAAAAGTGAGAAAACTCACGGGTTGAGGTAAGAACAGTTTAATAATTGAAATAAAATAAAGTCAAATAGTAGTAATAATAATAATAATAATAATAATAATAATAATAATAATAATAATAATAGAAGAATATAAAAAGCAAGGGACGCGTGATGCAATTGCTCACCATCCGCCAACCGATGCCCAGCGAGTCCCTGAGCAGTGGTCCCACCCCCCGGCTAACTCCCCCCAGTTTATATACCAAGCAAGATGTCATATGGTATGGAATACCCTTTTGGCCAGTTTGGGTCAGCTGTCCTGGCTGTGCCCCCTCCCAGCTTCTCGCTGGCAGGGCATGAGAAGCTGCAGAGTCCTTGACTAGTGTCAGCACTGCTTAGCAACAACTAAAACATCGGTGTGTTGTCAACATTATTCTGGTACTAAACCCAAAACGCAGCACTGTACCAGCTACTAGGAAGAAAATTAACTCCATCCCAGCTGAAACCAGGACACCCATCCATTCAACACCCTCAGGACTGCTTTCTACGTTTTATGTCACAGGCAGAAAACTGTGCATGGTCCAACCCTCTCCCCTCCACCAAATCAGTAACTCATCTTGCACTCCCTATATCACTATCATGATCTCCTCATCTTGATGTTCAAAAACCCCCATGAAATTAACCCTAACTACAGCTTTCCATCCACAACGTCTTTCCTCCTCCTCTCTTACAACTGCAAAACTGTTCCAATAAAAGAAATTTCAGTTAAAAGGGAGAAAAAGTGGGTATAGGTCCCTGAAGATTCAGTAGATTCACTGCAGATAGTTGAATTCACTGCAAGAGGAGCCAAGAATGACAACAAAACCTATTGTGTTAAGAACTATATGAGAGTATGAGTACTACTTTTTCTTATTCCAGGTTCTTTATACACAAATATGAAAATGCTATCATCTAAACAGGAAAAAAATTGTACCTCTGAAAAACGTATACTTTTAATTACATGCTAGATGTTTGGATTCCACATTATAAGTAGATCAACATACATGTTCTTCACTTTATGTAGCTTTTTCATGATCTATTAAAACTTCTTAGCGATGGCAGAAAATTATAAAACTACTGTGAATTTTTTGCTTTACTCAAGGATGTCCAGACAGAAAATATCTGAAAAAGATAATTAAAAGAGTGAGAACATTTTTATACCAGTGTCTCTGGAAAGCTTGAGCAGGGTGGGGAGAGGGGCTAAGGGTGGCCTGAGATGGTCAGGGAGGGGTGAAATTGTTCCAGTTTGCAAGGTTTTAAAAAACAGAATTTGTCAAGAGAGAATAATTTAAATTTTAAAAGGTTGTAGCTTGTGAATAATGCACATCCCTTATTTAAGCACATTATTATTTAATAGATGACAAAGTCTGAGAGATGGAAAATCCCTCTAGATGCATATTCTTTCATAAATCTTAGAAAACATGTTACTTGATTACTCATTTTTAAATATAGAAGACATTACAAAAATATTATGTTCAATACATAATGGAGGAATTAGATATCAGACATTTTTTATAATCTATCATCCGATATGTACAGTGATCAACACTGTACATTTTGATGGACTCACTTTTTCCCTAGCTTAGATTTCCCATTAAAATCACAAGAAATACTGGAGACAATAAAGGACCCCCCACTTTGAGATAATTACTTCAGAAATCCTTGTTTCTCAAAAAACAAATCAGTAAAGATTGAAAAGTTAATTAATTTCACCTAAAATTTGATCAGGTTATAAAAAAGGGTAATGACAAGACAGGGAAAGCATATCTTTTATACAACTAATTTGTGTCCTTTTTTTGTGTCTTAAGAACATTGGATTTTGTCACAGTTGTTCACCTCTGCTGTTTACACATTTCCACTGAATGCCAATGCTATGTGCAGGTCTAAGTTACAGTCTACTAAACATCAATTCAAATGAATATTGAACAAATTGTTCCCAGCAATTTGGAAGGTAAATTTTCAATTAACTTTACCTTTTGTCATTCCCATTTTAAGGTTAAAAAAAAAAAAAAAAAAAAAAAAAAAAAAAAGACAAACCCTCTGAAGATAAAGGAATGTATTTATGTATCCAATGAGAAAAAAGTAACATTTGCAATGAAGATCTGGTACAGCTCCTATTAATCTAGTTATTATAAAATTGGGATAGCTGTTATCATAACCCAGTCAATTCCTTTATCCTTCTACTCAAAAGTATTGTTAGGTTCCTAGAAGACAACTAAACCAAAACCTAATACAGGACAAGGTAGTTGAAAACCACTGGTAACTTGAAAAGAAAGATACTGCTAATATTTCAAACTCCTTAACACCATTGCTAACTAACTATACCAGCAGGAGGTGCCTACGCCTCAGTTGAGCACTCTGAGCATAAAAGTAAATTCTGAGTCTCTCACAAAAGTTTCATCTCTAAGTCAAGACGTGTAACTGGGTCTTCCTGAATTGCAAGCAGGTGATTTAACATCTTCCATTCACAGACAATCCTGTGCTACCAGTCATATAACTACCTCTTTTTTTCAAAAACTGTATAAGAACCACAGAGTTAGTAATGTGCTACCTTTCATTGCCCTACCTAGGTATTTCCAGTTGAAAGAGACAGCAACCACATGCTAGACTCACATGCCATAAACACCTTAAGTGGCACGGAAGATACCTTGGGAGAAAGCAGCACTTTGTGCAATTAATTAAATTTATTCCAAGTATCTCTTCCCAACTATTACTACTGAAGCACTTTAAAGTGTAGCTCAAAATCAAAAGCCAAAAAAACCCTTCACATCTAGTAGATAGGAACCATCATAGTCCTTTTCTACAGAGTAAACATTTTGATTTAAATGTAACCTGAGTAACCTGCCACACACAGGATAAAAGCAGGCACATAAACTTTCATCAGTCTCCCATCTGACGTAGCAGGAAGAAAATGCTCTTTTTCCTCAGTTGAAAAAGTATTAAGGCTACTTTTATTCCTGAATTAACAAATGTATTACTCACATCCAGTATTCTATTTAAATGAAATGATTACACAAGATTTCTGTTCTCAGTTGTGTATGTTGAGTGCAGCATCTATAACTCACTTCCTAGTGACTGATATTGTTACTTAATACACATATTATTATTTAAAAAGTATTTTTAACATAATAATATGCACCATAACCATACAATTTTACATCAGGTTTTAAAAAAATGTTTCAACTGACTTTTGCATAATCTGACACATCAAAGCTAGGTCTAGGACACCTGTCAACTAACAGAAAAGTTACAACAAAGCAAGCAGTTTTAGACCGATTGTTAAATAACTGCTAGATCCAAGATTACATTTTTAGAACAGTCTGAGGTCATCTGGCAATACTGAACCATGCAGCTCAAATGCCAACCAAAATCCAAGCCTATTTGATAAGGGGGTCCGTATGTGTTGGCATTTTTTCTGGAGGTTTGCTGTCAAATAGTACATATGATCCAATTACTAGTATAGAAAGCTGTGCCACATTTAACTTCTTCAAAATGGTGATAAAATGGAATGAAAAGAAATAAGTGTTACTAGTAGTTATCACATTCACCTGATGAAATATCATACCTACAGGTCCAAAAAAACCCGTACCCTTTCAGTGATCTTGTACTCTCATAGATTGTTGTCAACTGAAGTCCCCTTCTTTTACTCCCCTTTAGTTGTCACTAAGTTTTGGACCACACTAGTGTTTCTCATCCAGGCAACTCCTTAGCACCGTCTGAAAACTCAGGGTTCCTTCACCTAATTAATGTGCAGTACATGATGTGGTAGTCAGCTTAGAATCATAGAATCATAGAATAGTTTGGGTTGGAAGGGACCTCTAAAGGTCATCTCGTCCAACTGCCCTGCCATGGGCAGGGACATCTTCAACTAGATCAGGTTGCTCACAGCCCCGTCCAACCTGACCTGGAATGTTTCCAGGGATGGGGCATCCACCACCTCTCTGGGCAACCTGTGCCAGTCTTCCACCACCCTCAGCATAAAAAATTTCTTCTTTATATCTAGTCTAAATCTACCCCCTTTTAGCTTAAAACCATTCCCCCTTGTCCTGTCACAACAGGCCCTGCTAAAAAGTTTGCTGCCACCTTTTTTGTAAGCCCCCTTTAAGTACTGAAAGGCTGCAATAAGGTCTCCCCAAACCCTTCTCTTCTCTAGGCTGAACAAGCCCAACTCTCTCAGCCTTTCTTCATAGGAGAGGTGTTCCATCCCCCTGATCATTTTTGTGGCCCTCCTCTGGACCTGCTCCAACAGGTCCGTGTCTTTCTTATGCTGAGGGCTCCAGAGCTGGACGCAGTACTCCAGGTGGGATCTCACGAGAGCAGAGCAGAGGGACAGAATCACCTCCCTTGACCTGCTGGCCACGCCTCCTTGGATGCAGCCCAGGATACGATTGGCCTTCTGGGCTGCGAGCGCACATTGCTGGCTCATGTCCAGCTTTTCATCCACTAGTACCCTCAAGTCCTTCTCGGCAGGGCTGCTCTCAATCCCTTCATCCCCCAGCCTGGATTGATTCTGGGGGTTGCCCTGACCCATGTGCAGGACCTTGCACTTGGCCTTGTTAAACCTCATGAGGTTCACACGGACCCACTTCTCGAGCTTGTCCAGGTCCCTCTGGATGGCATCCCGTCCCTCTGGCGTGTCAACCACACCACTCAGCTTGGTGTCACCTGCAAACTTGCTGAGGGTGCACTTGATCCCACTGTCTATGTCATTGATGAAGATATTAAACAGGACCGGTCCCAATACGGACCCCTGCAGGACACCACTCATCACCAATCTCCATCTGGACATTGAGCCGTTGACCACTACCCTCTGGATGCGACCATCTAATCAATTCCTCACCCTTTACCGGACAGTCCACCCATCAAATCCATACCTCTCCAGTTGAGAGAGAAGGATGTTGTGGGGGACCCTGTCAAAGGCCTTACAGAGGTCCAGATAGATGACATCTGTAGCCCTTCCCACGTCCACTGATGTAGTCACTGCATCATAGAAGGCCACTAGGTTAGTCAGGCAGGACTTGCCCTTGGTGAAGCCATGCTGGCTGTCTCAAATCACCTCCCTGTCCTCCATGTGCCTTAGCATAGCTTCCAGGAGGATCTGCTCCATGATCTTCCCAGGCACAGAGGTGAGACTGACTGGCCTGTAGTTCCCCGCGTCTTCCTTTTTTCCCTTTTTAAAAATGGGGGTTATGTTTCCTCTTTTCCAGTAAGTGGGAACTTCACCAGACTGCCACGACTTCTCAAATACAATGGATAGTGGCTTAGCAACTTCATCCACCAGTTCCTTCAGGACCCGTGGATGGATCTCATTGGGTCCCATGGACTTGTGCACCTTCAGGTGCCTTAGATGGTCTCGAACCTAGTCTTCTCCCACAGTGGGTGGCTCTTCATTCTCCCAGTCCCCGCCTTTGCCTTCTGCGGCTTGGGCAGTCAGGCTCAATCACTTGCTGGTGAAAACCGAGGCAAAAAAGTCATTGAGTACCTCCGCCTTCTCCATGTCCCAGGTAATCAGGTCTCACATTTCCTTCTGGAGAGGGCCCACATTTTCCCTTGTCTTCCTTTTATCCCTGATGTACCTATAGAATCTTTTCTTGTTGCCCTTGACGTCCCTGGCCAGATTTAATTCTATCAGGCTTTAGCTTTCCTAACCTGATCCCTGGCTGCTCGGACAATTTCTCTGCATTCCTCCCAGGCTACCTGTCCTTGCTTCCACCCTCTGTAGGCTTCCTTTTTGTGTTGGAGTTTGTCCAGGAGCTCCTTGTTCATCCATGAAGGCCTCCTGGCGTTTTTGCCGGACTTCCTCTTTGTTGGGATGCATCGCTCCTGAGCTTGGAGGAGGTGATCCTTGAATATTACCCAGCTTTCTTAGGCCCCTCTTCCCTCCAGGGCTTTGTCCCATGGCACTCTACCAAGCAGATCCCTGAAGAGGCCAAAGTCTGCTCTCCTGAAGTCCAGGGTAGTGAGCTTGCTGTGCGCCCTCCTCAGTGCCCTAAGGATCTTGAACTCCACCATTTTGTGGTCCCTGCAGCCCAGGCTGCCCTTGAGCTTCACATTTCCCACCAGCCCCTCCTTGTTGGTGAGAACAAAGTCCAGCATAGCACCTCTCCTTGTTGGCTCCTCTGCCACTTGGAGAAGGAAGTTATCATCGACGCATTCCAGGAACCTCCCGGATTGCTTATGCGCTGCCGTGTTGTCCTTCCAACAGAGATCAGGGTGGTTGAAGTCTCCCATGAGGACCAGGGCTTGTGAGCTTGAGGCTGCTCCTATCTGTCTATAGAGGGCCTCATCCGCTCGGTCTTCCTCATCAGGTGGCCTATAGCGACCCCCACTGTAATGTCACCTGTCCCTGCCTTCCCTTTAATCCTGACCCATAAACTCTCGGTCAGCTCCTCATCCATCCCCAGGCAGAGCTCCATGCACTCATTGGTCATTGACATAGAGGGCAACACCCCCTCCTCTTCTCCCTGCCTGTCCTTCCTAAAGAGCCTGTATCCCTCCATCCCTCACGTCTCCATGATGCCAATAAGGTCATAGCCTTGCAGGCGTGTGCACGTCTCTAACTCCTCTTGTTTATTCCCCATGCCACGTGCGTTTGGGTAGAGGCATTTAAGTTGGGCCCCCGATGAAGCTGTCTTACTGGCTGGAGTTCCTTTGCACTGCTCTTCAGGCGCTCTCCTGCTGACCTGTGTTCCTTCTCCAGGCTCTGGGCATCTATTGCTGGCCCTGGCATCAAACTGGTAGGAGTGGGATGGGTTGAGGTTCCCCTCCCCCGGCATCTCTAGTTTAAAGCCCTCTTCACCAGCTTGGCAAGCCTATGACTGAAGATGCTCTTCTCCTTCTCTGACAGATGGACCCCATCAGCCCCCAGTAGACCAGGTTTCTCAAAGCAAGTCCCATGATCTAAGTAGCCGAACCACTGACTGTGGCACCAGTCTCATAACCATTTGTTGACTGGC
The DNA here is from genome assembly GCF_965638725.1 of Aptenodytes patagonicus. NCBI lineage: Eukaryota > Metazoa > Chordata > Aves > Sphenisciformes > Spheniscidae > Aptenodytes > Aptenodytes patagonicus. The sequence continues at coordinate 117,765,938 of NC_134949.1, read as the reverse complement.
CAGATTCGACTGGCCCTTTCAAACCCCTTCCCTTTGACCGGCAGGATTGATGAAAAAACTACCTGCCCTCCTGAGTCCCGTACCAGGCTTCTTGAAGCCTTCTTTAGCCTACTGATCAGGTATCTTAAATTCTGGATCCTTAAACAATTTGAGAATCCAATCGTAATAATCCAAACAAATTAATTTAGCTATGAGACTGCCTATCTATTAAATTGTGAAATTATGGGTTTGAAACTATGAACAGGACTGATGGTCCTGGTTCAGAATACAGCTGCCACTAAAAAGTTAACCCATCTAACTCTCATTTAAATACCTTGAACAAGGCAACAGTGTTTAAAATCAACACTTGTATTGCTTAGTCATAATATCTGATCTGGTTCTGGGAGTCTGGAGGCCAGGTTTACTTTATCCTTCTGAGGGCAGTCATTGAAGTTCTGCTGGTGATGTATGTTCACTTTTTCTTCTTGTCTTGTAAGTATTCTTATAATGACCACAAGGAGAAACTCCACGAACAACATTGTTATATTCTTATTTCATACTGTTTCAGCAATGTTTTTTAAGCAACATTCAGTTTTTGTTATTTTATTTTTTATTCTTCCAACTGACTTACGTAAATCCTCACTCTTTTCCTCTTTATATCTGAAATTCAGGCTGTCTAGGTCCTAGGAGTACCTTAACATTAGTCCATTAAAAAGAAAAGAAAAAGCAATAAACCCTAACACAAGGATTATCTTGGGGGTTTATTCCTATTTTTTTTTCCTTTTAAATAGAAATGCTGTCTCCAACACCAATATTAAGCTCCCGTTTCATTAATTAGTTCCATGAAGATGAGCATTTGTAATGGATATGTGCATATGCTTGGCCTGACTTCATCCTGATTTCTCTAGGTAGCTTCCCAAGCAGCTCACAACTTTCTTCTTAATATTGGTTAAAAAGAGATGATCTCCATTTTTAAAAGATGTGCCTCATGGCAACTCAGCTTCTGACTGCCAGGCTCCCGCTGTTGGCTGAGCTCCGACATCTCCATTTCAGGGGTGCATAGGGGTAATGGGGCAGTATTACTGTCCCCAGAGCAGCGTCCACACATTGTCTGCCACACCAATCTGACCATAAGAGCAACCACACTTTTGTTGGGTTGTTTGTTGGTGCCCAGTCTGGACAGGAAGGAGGTCAAGCACTTGAATGAAACAGGATGAGTGTTTGAGGTGAGAATTTTAGGGAGGCTGGGGTGAAAACACTCCCACTGTGGCATGCTCCTCTCCCCTGCTTACCTCCTACACACGTTCATTCCCCATTACTGCAAAAGATCTTTTGCTTGAAACAGCCCGTTTCCCAGTTTTGTCACTTCCGTAGCAAAATTCTCCATGAAACTAAAATTTTTCTGTTCATCTCCTTTTAAATATTGTGCATTAAAAACATAACATTCCTGCTTCTAGCTGTTTGTTCAAAACAATGCTCAACTGTAGAAATACTTCCTGCAGGCAACAAGGTAATTTTTCTTGCTAATTATATGGATGTGAAAAAACACTTTTAGCTGTCTTGATTTGTTGATTCTTTGGTAGCATCACTTAATGGGGTAGTTTGAAAGAAAACAGCAAAGTTTCCGGACTGACGATGACACATTTTTCCCCTTCCTCTTTTCATATATATTAGGAGAATAGAAATTCCTATTTGCAAGTGTACGGGGTGCAGGTGCCCAGGCGCTGACAGGGGGCTGCAGGGTGGCCTCCGTGAGGAGCGGCCGGGGCTGCCCCGTGCTGGACACAGCCGGTTCCAGCCGGCTCCAACGGACCCACCGCAGGGCACGGCCGAGCCCCGCAGCCACGATGGTGGCGCCTTGGGGAAAGCCTGGGTAAGAAAGGGCAAAACGCTGCCCGGTAGCAAGGGGCGAGGGAAAAAGTGTGAGAAACAGCCCTGCGAGCCCCGAGGGGAGAGGGGGAGGAGGGGCAGGAGGTGCTCCAGGTGCCTGAGTAGGGATCCCTTGCAGCCCCTGGAAAGACCACGCTGGAGCAGGTTTATCATGAAGGACTGCAGCCCATGGGAAGGACCCACACTGGAGCAGGGGAAAGGCATGCAGAGGAAGGAGCAGCAGAGAGGATCCATTATGGACAACATACAACTCCCCATACTCCATTCCCCTGCACCTCTTGGGGCAGGGGAGGAGACAGAGGAGTTGAGGATAAAGGAGTGAAGTTCAGCCTGGGAAGCAAGGGGGAATATGTTTTAGGTTTTTTGTCTTTGTTTCTAATAATCCAAAATTATTTTAATTGGTACTTCAGGCTTATTGAGAAAATATAAGCAACACTTCGCAACAAGTTTGTTAACACTTGTGGCTGCTATGTACTCCGTAACCCAGGTGCAAGACGTAAAATGTAAAAAACCCTCAGAACTTTTCCAAAATAAAGGTCTATTAAGTAAAGAGCTATACTTTATTGTTTCTGAGGTTTTTATTCCCTTCTCTCCATTTAACATTTTTTCAGGAAGTTGCTATAACTTAGAGAAAACTGACACCTTTTTACATTTGGTACCTTTTCACTGTTAATAAGGAGGAATGAATAAGCTACAAGCAGGCTATTTCTCCCAGAGTCAGTGTCACCCCACAGAGGTCACTGGCAGCCACATGAGGATAAAGGCACCCAGAAAAGACCAGGAAAGAGATTCCTCTGAATAAATGAAAAGCTCCACTTTGAATATCAAACTCATCTTGTTAAGTTGCAAGTCATCTTCAGCCTACTGAACACAACATATTCAATTCATATATACCAACGTTTGACATCTGCAAGTAGATGAGTGTCTTCATCTTTAAGCTATCTAAATTTAGTCTCCATGCATATCAAAAACTTAAGAGTCAAGGTTCCTCTCAGACATCAGTAAGCCAAAAGCTTCTGTGCTCATTATTGGTTTGAATTTCTGTTCTAGGTCAGTACACAATTTTCAAAATCTATTCCTCCAGTTCTTATAAAAACTAAAAAAAGGTCAAAAATAAATGTACCTTTATACATTACATTTTGCCAGAAGAATTTGGAGGTTACAAGATAGCTCCTTCCAAAAAAAGTGGGTTTATGTCCTTTATATTATTCTTCCTCTGCACTTATAGACAAGAAATGTGATTTTACTAATGAAGCTTGCAACAAAATTACATACAGCACATATGAAAAGTCAAAGCCACTCCTCTTTAGCCATTACTTTTTCCTATAATTTTTGAAACATTATGTATATCACCAGAAGTAATTTTATCAAAAGTTATGTTTTTGCTGTGATTAAATGAGTTTACTCTTGAAACTTGAAACATTTCTAGTGTGATCTTATAGCAAGTTAGAGGGAAAAAAGATTTTTAACTCATGAAAACTGAAAATGTGTCACATTTCTGACCATGTATTTGTTTTCGTTCATTCTGGTAGGCTCATTAAATTCAGACACTGATGGTGGTTTGTGAATTTATATAATAATGGTTAAAAGTTCCTGCAGAATGATCAATTTATCTACTGCTGTTTATCTGATTCAGCATTAATTAGCAATATTTTATTTCGTTCTTCCCACATGCTCATGAAAAGAAGAGATCATCATTCAATTCCTGAACAACGATTAGGTGTACTTCATAAAATTGCATCTTTCTTGAATTCTTTCTCTCAGAACTGCCTATGTAAATATTTGACAAAAATGAAGAGGTATATAATAAATCCTTGCAAAGACAATGCTTGAAAAAAAAATGTAGAAGAAGAGTGGAAGAAAAAACAACACAGTTTTATACTATATAATCATTAAGTTTTCAGATAGATCTTTTGGTATGAAACCTGTTAACATTATTCTTGGACTCTTTACAGGTATAACCCAGGCAGGTATGGTCACTGTGCAGTTAAGCTCTATTCTGAAGACATCGAATTAACTCAATGTATTTCTCATTAAAAAAGGAGTTCAACTAGGATGTTTGCTTCATGGCCTCAATGGAAGTGTATTCTTGGCTGTTCTCAAGGATAGAATATGTTCCTTCTTAAATCCTGAAGCAAATAAAATATTTTTCAAGTGATGACAATTACTCAGTTTTAGATTCTATACACTGTAGCAGTATTTTCAAAACATGTATATTCAATTTTCTGGACTTTGTAGTTCTAGGAGTATTTTTAAGGTACAAACCCATGAGTAATTTCTTTATACAAAAGGAAAGATGGATTTGGAGAGAGGAGAATTTGGAAGCCACTTGCGTTATCTCTTGTTGGATTTTCTTGCATAAGCAACAAGGAAACACAGAAAGAGCAGAGCTTAAGTTGGAAAAAAACCAAAACAAAACCACACAAGCTACTTCCATTCCAAAGTGTTTCTAAATTATTCTCACTTCTTGCAAACACAGAAATGGGGGGGGGGGGGGGTGTCTTTTGAGTTAAAATTGTTCCCTGAGATCACATTTCCTTTAATTTATTTTCTTTTGTTTGCTATTGGTAGAAAACATTAGTTGTCTTGATGTTTCCAAAGAGTAGCTAAGAAATATTCTGAAGAATCTCTCTAATCCTGAGCTAGTAGGCACTAAGTGTCCCTCTGTTTGTTCCTTAAGCCTTTTGTAAAAACACTGAAGACACATTGACACTAGCAGTTTTACTTTACCTGGTCACTTTAATCTCTCTCCTAGAAGAAAAAAAGGGTAATACAAGGTATATGAAAAAATTCTTTTTTATAAGTATTTCTCCATAAGTCAAAAGGGAGTGCTATTCTGCGGATATTGTATATTAAAAAGTGACATGCAATATTTGGTTTAAGGTTATAAAAATAAACAGAATTCTATTCACAGCTACTACTTATCAAATTATGCCAAGAATGTAAAAAAAACCCCAAAACAAACATAACCCAAAACCACTCAGCCCCTTCTCCCTCAATGACCCACATGCATTCACACTTTAAATGAAATCTCAGCCTGTCATTTTTCAGTCTGGAACATGAGGTTTTGGCAGTAGCTAACTGCCAGCCATACACATGTACAGGGCAATGACAGAAAACAGAAAGCCTTTTTGCTCTATAGCACATCAACAGTTCATCATGCTTACAAAGGTACAATAATTTTAATTTCACAGAATTGTTACTGAGGGCATACTGAAAGTGGCGCATACTCCCTGAACATACGTGACTATATTTATAGGTATAGCTAAGGTTACACCAGCAGTTCCACTCTAACAAGTCATCTTCTGATGCTTTATCATAATAATAATAATTAAAAAAAAAGAACACACTTTTAGATTTGAAGCTTCTGAACAAACCAAAAGAAATCCCCCCTCACCTTCTTAAGCACCATACTCAAGAAGAAGAGTTTGAAAAACCACGTGCATTTTCCCTTCTCCACCCCTCCCTGACCACAGCGGCAGATAGCAATGGATCAGGTCCAGAAAGGAAGAGAACCACACTGGCAGGGAACCCAGCACAGGGTATCTAACCCGCCTTCCTGGCCAGAAACTATCCCACTCCATCCTGCCACAATTAAGCTGCTTCTGCTTTCCAAGGGAGGTGGAGTGTTTCTCTACCACTACAGTTGAGAGAGTAACACAGCCAATTTACCAAAGCAGCGAACAAGAATCTGAGAGAAAAGATAACTTGCTGTAGCTCTACATTTTTCACCTAATAAAACTCAACAAGTTACAGCATGTGTTTGGTAACCCACTGACTTTCACTGAAGACACAGAGCTCTCATCTTTAATAACCCAGTTAACATTGTAAATAACTGGGTTTCATCCAACACTGACTCTTTTTCTATTTAGGGTGCTGTTGCATGAGACTGCAAGTCCCCCATCTATTAGATCTTATAATTTGGATCCAAGGAAGGAAATACTTTAGCTACCAGCAGTTCTCAGATTCCTTTCTGCCCGTGACAACTCTTTGTTTAAACCATTTAGCAAACTCTCCTGAGCAGGTGAAATTATTTGCTTCCCTAATCTTTTCCTCACTTACCAAGCTCTTAGTGTCTATGTGGACATTGTGCATCTGATCTTTCATCTAGGAAGAAGTAAAAGAATATAAGTATATAAAAATGTGTTTGCATTTGCATGTACACACACACACACACACACTGGACATTTCACAAAAAGCTCCGGCTGCTGTACAGGGAATTTCTAGCACTGTGTGCTTAATCAAGCATTTACTAAATGGCATATAATATATTGCCTTCTTACACTGCACTGTTTTTCTTTGGTACAGCACTGCAGTTGATTAGTAATACTTGTGTATGTGATAGATATCAGACATACTTGTCTCTGAAGAATCCTAACGATTAAACAAATTCAACACATGCAGTTTGCCTACTTTCATCTTTGCAGTTGCACTTCTAAACTTTACTAATTCCTGATAAAAGTCACAAATACTTCTCAGTTACAGTGCAATTCTGTGATAAATACAAATATACACATAACTCCAAACTTATATATATTTTAAAATAAAAAAAATCCAACTAAGAAATAGCATCCATTTTGCTGACAGAATCAGAAGATTAGCCATAAAACTGAGGCTTTAACAGGAGGATCAATCCTGATACATGTTTTTGACATAAAATATTGCTTGGTGTTGCTTCTTGGGAAATAATAAATTCACTGAGGTGCTCCATTAATCAGGCCACCCACGACAGCTTTAATATATATCTCCTTAAATGAAACTCATTGCTTTTACAGACACATAATACCGTTCCTCTGTCAGCTTTTAAAGTCAGTCTTAAAGCTCTACAGAAGAAGCAGGTGTCACAGGCAAACTTCTCATTGAATATTCATTGTGCTCCCTGCAGTATTTTGAAACTAACATCCACTCTGAGAGAAGGCAGGGAGAGATTGCAGAATATTGCCCTCCTCAGAGGACTTAGTTTAAGCAATAATGATCTGAATAGCAGGAGGTTCAATCTGGCACTGACTTTTAAAAGTAATTTCATCGAGATGAACAAAATGGCTGGTTACCTTGTCTTTTTATTTTAGGAGGAGACTAAAAAAAAAATGTATCGTAAATTAACATATTTCCCGTTAAACTATGAATTCATATACAAAAATATAGCGAGAAGTATATCTGATATCCATAATTACTCATTCATTCATATATTCTTAGACACATATTTCTAAGTACTATTTCTTCTTTATTGCTGATCTTTTAAAAACAGGATAGCCTTACTTCACAACCCCAAGTCAAATAAGCAACAAAATTTTTTGTGAACTGAGATATGCTGATTCATGAATTATTATTATGATATTGGCATTTCAACCTATTTAGCTTATTTGGACCCCTTGACAACAGCAATTGGCATCACCCGTCACTAAACATTGATGTTTTTTACATTACGTCTCAGCAAGTGCTTGGAGATCCTGAATCTCCAACTCTAAAACAGCAAGAAGTTATTATCAGCATTGTTCTTTTAAGAACACTCCTCATAAAATAAGCAATTCATTCATTTTCTTATTCACTGACACACTGAACATAAAACCAAACCCTCACAGGAATTCGCTTAACCTAACACGTGTATTACCCCTATGGATGTTCATGGATTGCTATTGCTGAACTCAAGGTAGCCACTGTTCCAGATGCAGCCACGTTCCCTAACTACAACCTGCAAAGCAAACTTAACTTGCAAGATAAGCAAAGGGCTTTATTGTAACAGAAGCCAAACCAGCTGGCACACCTTGGAAGTGAGGGAAAGAAAAACTTTCCCAGACACCAAGACAAGACCCTGTGGAACCCTCTGCTCCAGAAAGGTACTGACATTTGCTGAAATAGGAAGACGACTGAAAGAAGAGACCTACTACACTAGGAACTTGGATGTGTATTTAAATCTTTTGTTTAATCTGTCTCAATAAACAGTTCCAAATTCTGGGGCTTCTGAGTCTTTTTAATGTGGTTGACTGGTTTTCCTGGACACGTTCACCAAGAACAAGCCAGGCAAGGCATTTCTAGCTTAAAGACTGTTTTACTGGTCACACAGCCTTTTTCAAAGGGACCAAGGGCTGCAGTTTTTCATCTGATAGAGCAGTCACACCTCCTAGCATAAAATAGCAAAATGAAAATATAAAGACTCTAATTTCACCATTAAGTAACAGTATCAATGACAGACTATAGAAATAAAAAAGTAATTAAAAAATTTGATGCAAATGTGATTGCATTATTTAATACATTCATTTAGTCTCATATGTGTTCTCTTAATATGGGAATACGTTCAGATAACTTGTTCAAATCATTGAGAAAATTGTTCAGTGCTTCAGAAATGGCTGCAGACAAGCTGAAGATGAAGAAGGGCAGGGAGAAAAGATAAGAACAAAAGCCAGTCTATTGTACTGAAGGTACCCTAGCAAGGGAGGACTGCAACAGGAGTACTACAGAGGAAGGACAAGGCACACTAATGAACAAGGAACCGGAGTTATAAACCACATTTTCACAATTTTAGCCAAATTCCTCACAGTAATTATTAAGACTAAATTCCCAATACTCCTCTGTTGTTTGAGGAGCATGAGGACTGTCAGACTGATCACTGGCAATGAAATAATTCCTGACATAAAAATTCCTAGCCATCATCCATAGCATATATGTAGAGAGCCAACCCGGTGAAAAAGTCTGGATCATCAACTACTGTGAATAAACAGATATTTATGAATGCTGAAAAAATAACACAGTCAGGCTGACACATTTGAAGGAAACTGGTAGACATCTATTCTTCCAGCTTATTTATACACACCTGTGATGAATATAATATTAATTTTAATTTTCTTCCAACTTTGTCATACTCAGGGGAAGTAGATATTTCTCTAAAGAAAAACTAGCTGATCCATCCTTAAGTAAAAATAAACTAGGCAGTGGTCTTAAATGTCTGGATACAGAGAATGAAAAGAAAACAACCTTTCAGGATGAATACTGAGTACTGCACATTCCATATGCTTCTACTTCAAGGTCACCTGAGGAAAATCATGAGTCCATTTGCTTCTCCTGCCAAAGAGCTAGGCTTCCTGCCAGATATTCTTCAGAAAGGAAACCTTTTCTGTGAAGCTATGCAGAGGAGTTTTGTGTGCTCCGATCACCTCTGCTAGATTTATCATTAGTTCAAAAATTGATTATATTGCAAGGCAGCTTTCATAGTATGAGATGAGCACCATAATGAGTTGCCCCTTACCTTATTCTGTTTCCTGTAGGGAGGAGGTAGTGCAAGCTGCTTTCTCACACCCTGTGCTGAGGAGCAGATATTCAGTCCTAGTCCCCCACCCATTAGATCAGCAAGGCCTCTCCACAGCTCTGCAGACCAAATCAGGGGAAAGTTTAAAGTCTTAAAGAGAAAGGGGTAAGCCATATTTCAGATATAAGGAAGGAAATTTCTGTTATAAAATGAAAACCAAAAAATTCCAGCATTTCTGTTTCTGTACAAGATCTCAAGGGAATGTGATAGTCCTTGTTGGCTTTGAATTTTTATAGGGAGCAATAACAGTATGGGAGATGCAGTGTAGCTGGAGAGAAAAGTAAAACAGAGGCAAGTGATACTTGAAGCTGAATTTTCACAAGGTTCTCAGTAGCCCAATAAAACACAAATACTCTGATCAAAGCCTGAAATACTTGTATTTTGGAATAAAACTTTCATTTTCAATTAAAAACTTTTCCTGTTTTCTGAGGCATTTTTAACAAAGAATTTAAATTGCTTTTCAACATGCTCCTGAAAAGTACATGTGAAGTCAAAAAGACAATTTTCTGAACATAAATTTTTCTAATGCTTTCTCTTCATCGCCTTACTATGCAGGATAACCTGGAGACATGAAGTTAAAACTTGCTGCCTCTCTCACTCACCTGAACTTAGACCTCAGCCTAAGAGGCTCCTGAAAGACCAGCTAGTATAAGTTTTCCCTACACAAGTCCTTACCTCTTGCTGATCACTGGGATTCCATGGGGATTAAACTAAGAAGTTGTCTCCTCCTTCCAGGAAGCTGACCCACTGGCCTATGTCCATTGAGAAGTCTCCTCTTCCAAGTTTTGAACCTGGTAATATTGGTGCTTAGAGAAAGCAAGCACATCTTAGCTGGTAATACTCCAGTTCTGAGACTCCCAACTCATTTGAGATTGAGTGTGAACCTGAGCTGGTTCTTTTAAAAGTACATTAAAACTTTGTTAACTTCAGTAAGATCAGGTTTTTAGATCTAAAGCGTGCCAGTGTACTAACACACACACTCTCTAAATATTTGACCAAGAAAAATATATGCTCCTAGAGCTTTCACAGGTAGTGATATCAGCAGCAAATCATCTTCTCCCATATTCTATACTCCCCAACTAACAGTTTCATTAGCTTCAAGGGGAAAAAAAAAAAAAAAATTACCTGCCTAGGAGCCAACCCAAAAGTAGTTCAAAAAGCCCAAATTCTGCCTCTGGTCATCTCTGTTGGACACTATGATCCCAGGAATTCACAAACTTCAGCCTTCAGATCCCACAATCATAAAAAGTTTGTGCTGCATTTGGGAATATACACTCCTGTGCATCATGAAATGTCAATATTATACCACAGTGATGGCACCGCCCCCTTCTATGGACATGCTGGCCTACACAGAAGGCAACAGTAATTGCACACACGTATGAGGACAGGATTTTCTACCACAAAATTATACTGTAATATTCAACTGAACGTGGTACATTGTCAAAACACGTTAAAATTGAGATTTTCCTCAATTTTTATAGGAACTCAATGTAGTGAATTAATGACTAAACTGTCCTTTTTGCATAGTTTTAGTTTAGTCATTCACAGTATTTAGTGTCATCCTTCCTTCCTTTCCCATCGTTCAACAGCCAAACTTTTTTGTTGAGACACTGGCAGCTCAGTTCTGAAAATCAGGAGTGTGGTCTTAGTTAATGGGCATCCAACTGTTTGTTACATGTTGCCAAGACAGTCTCTTTTTGTACATCACATTCTACCACAGCAATTTTATTTTCTTTCATGTAAGCTCCAACTGTTATTGATGCCATGCATTTAGTCCCTATACTCTATAGCCAGCCAATGTTACGTTCCAAATTTGGATGTTTCTGATCGGCATGTCTTCATTTCAAGATACTTTTGCCACAGCTGCGATAAAGCATCTCAGAGACAGTTTATTTCAACTAATCTAAGCTCACCTGCCTAATTTGCTCATTCCTTCTGCATTTCAGGACTCAAATGCAGTCATTTAAGCTTGTCTGCAAATTTGACCCTTTTCCAGTTAAACATGTGTGCTTTGCACTGAGCTGTTAGCTGTACCACCACAGCATCACAGCTGAGTCTATCTGATTTCTTCCTTGCCACACCCAGCTAGCTGAAACAACACTTGAAATGCCAAACTCAGGTTTTATACTGATAATTTGATTCCTCTCTTTCAGACTCAACCATATCAAAGTTGGCAATATTTCACACTTTGTAAATGCTTAGAATATTTTTGGGAAACGGAGAGATATTATTACAGGTATTGAAAGTACCAATTCACGGTGGACTATTACAAGAGGATTTGCAATCAACTACGGCCTTTTCTTTCCACACATCCCTGGAAATTACTTTGGAACCTGTAATGCAAACAGGCTTGCTTCCAATTAACTATGCTTAGTTGTTATTCACTGACCTCAAAAATAGATTGTATTAGCATAAGTAAATAATTCCTTTCTTCTCAGCCCATACTTTATAGATTTGGGTTTTTTTCTTCTGATTAATTAATTTTATTAGTATTTATGCAATAAAGACTTGGAAGGGCATATGAACAAACTCTTTCCTCAATATTCATATATTTTTGATTTTACTTCCCTCTCACACACCCCTTATACTGCAGCATATTTGTTTAGATTTTGCTTTTTTTTTTCCCCCCTAACACAAAACTCAGAAATGACACACACACCTTCAGACAGTCTATGGCACTTGTGACACAAAACTAACAGACAGCCATTTCCTAAGCAGAATAAAGTAGACTAAGTGTAAACATATACAGGAGTTTACTTTCATGAAGGAATGCCCTTTGTCACTTACCTGCTCTCCAAAACTGGATCCACACTGTTTCATTACTATTCTTGAGATTTCTCTTCAGACTTCCACGTCTTTGATCATTTTGGTGCATGTCCAAGCTCTTAACTGGACTGAACCTAAATTCTTTTACAGCCTTAAGGGACAAAGGCAAAATAACTGCTTTGAAAGTAAGCACAGAGGACTTAGAGGAGAGTACATGCTTACAGACAGATTCTCTGCTTCATCCTTATTCTCCAAACCACATTTTTATACTTCTGTCTGCCACATGCAAGTGCAATGATAATCTTTGTCAATACAGTCACTGCAGGTATCCTATGTGAAAATTTAATGCTGTAAGGCACACTGGAAACAGTTCTCCATAGGATTGGAATTTTGGAAACAGTAAAGCTATTCTGCACAATTTCTAAATGAAGACCACTTCCTCTGAAAAGTCTAGTGGACAAATGAGTTTGATCTACGTGGGCTAAATCCTTTCAAGTCATCCATATGGGGGCCAACGATCCATTTTCCTAAAAACACCTTTCCTTACTTCTCTGATTTGTCCCCTTGTTTATATATGAAAAAAGGTGGATAACCAAGCAAAGGAGGAAACTTTGTAGTGCACAGTGCTGGTCTGTAACCACACATTAACTCATGCTTACATCATACCATTCAGCATGAAGAACTCCTAGGCAGGTTTCACTTCACCGGGTTTCAGATTTTTAACAGTACAGACATCTCCATTTAAGCTAGTCACCTAAGTTCACTTTAGAAAAAGGAAAAATGTAACCTCTGGGCACAATTTAGCTAACTCTAAATAAATGGCTGAAACAAGTCAGATGAATCATGCTCTATTTTCCTTCACTGACTATAAAAATAGCCTATGATAACTTGCATGATATAGTCTTTTCACTGATGACATACAACATTGGGGGGGGGGGGGTAAATCAAACTTCTGACCACTCTTAACAAAAGTCATGGAAATGTAGGGGATAACGGTCCACTATTACACAATCAAAAGAGAAGCAATAATATTACATCAGAGCCACCTGAAAATACAAAAATGGTACTACAATCAAATGGTTTGAACTTTGCCATCTTATAATTATTTGCAAAGAATAACATTCATGTTTGGTTTTAGATATAATTACTACAAATTATGGAAAGCAAGAACAAGTTGTATGTTTCCTCCCACCTAACTACCCAACTCATACACCAGAACACAGCAAAGTGTGCTACAGAAAAAAAAAGGTCTTTACTTCAGTAGAGTCTTTAAGTTTACACAGAATTTTTTATCCCATGTATTAACTACAAATCTCAGTCTCTCCATTCCTTAAAATTTTAGAATTTATGTCCATTTCTACCTGAAACACATCAATGGAAAACAAAAATTCTGTTAAAACATTGAGAAATGATAACAATCTGCTAAACTGTATTTGTTAAGCATGACCTTCAAATCCATATCAGTTTCAACTTTCTAACAACTTTTAAATACTGATGCTTTAAAACAAAAATTTGCTGAAATACACTAAATATGCTAAACTAATAATAAAAAAATATTATAAACAACAAACTGAACCTTATGAATAGTGAATAATGTGTTAAACAGAGATAAAGTATATTAAGGAAAGATGTGGTGCAAATTTGAGAAAGTTAAGACAAAGGGCTTTCCACTCCCTCCCCCATTTGTTTATACCTTATTTTTAACCAAGGAAGATGGTCAAGTATCTCTTTTCAGATCCTTTCAATGTAGATATGGAGATCTAATCCCAGTCAGTGGGAAGTAAATAAAGCAACATATCTGAAAATTTCTTTCTGGCTTATAGTGTGTTGTTGTGCTCCAAGTGAAATATGTCTACTATGAAATGATTTATTGCATAGAGGAAATAGAATTTTGTAGCAAAAGAATCAAAAGAGGGTAAAACAAAAATTGTCAATTAATCCATTCCCATACTATTGCTAGAATTGTTTTTCATGGTGAACAGCACAGTCCTACTTACATATGTGTATTGACTTACAAAAGACTTTGTGGACTAAGTAGCTGTAGCTACTCACTGTAGCTAGCAGTGCAAGAGTATCAGAGCACTTACATTTTATTAAATAATTTGCAGCTGCTTAGGACAAAAAAAATCATTAGCCAAATTTTTTCTCTTTTGTTTTATATCATTTCCTATGTAATTATCTTGTAAAATTTTAAGAAATCAACTTGCCTCTTTGTACACATTTGCTTCACTGGAGACACACTTACAGAATTAGTGAAAGTATTTCCCCATAAATCTAGCTGCACATATGTAATGTACGCCTTTCTCCCATTCTTCATATATATGTTACTTTACTCAGGACATATCTGACTTACTACTGCTTCTTTGCCTGTACTCCACAGTCCTTACTAGGATGCATAAATAAGAACACATGAGAAAATGTCTATCTGTCTGGCACAGGCAAACCCAGCATTTCTTGAGTTTATCAATAAAGACAGACTTAAGCAAAGGCTTAGGGAATTTTCTGAATAAGATTATACAGGAAGATTTAACCAGCTCAAATAAACCAAGTTAAACATTAATAAAATAACAAGGGAGCAGTGAACATTACTATTATACAATTGAAATTTCTGTATGGCTATTATGTCCAGATACTACAAACAGCTATTCGAGGACTTAATTCTGGAAAATATTATTTATGCACATCTTTCCATTGACTTGAATAAGCCTACTCATGTGAACTAAACATAATATAGGGGTTCTATTTTACCTTCAATACACTTGATTTCATGCTCTAATAACATTGCTGATTTATTTCTTCCATTAAGTAATCTTCTTGACTTTCTGTAATAATTAAATTGTAAGTTGTTTTCCAGAAGAGATGAAAGTGAAGCTATGTTGCAGAAAGGAGTAGGAAAAAAACCCTGGTCATTATACTTATATATCAAGACTTTATTAATTTACTACAGACACTTTCTTTTAAAATGAAGAATTAAGACATTCAACAGCTGTACTTGCAGAGATAAACAAATTTATCAGACACCAAGTCTTTCTGCTAGCTCTATTTAAAAGAGATTAATAACTCTGTTTCATTTCATTCCCAGTCACGTGCTTATCATTTGATGATGCTTCTTTGTGGTGTTCTACTGAGGTATTAAAAAAAGATTCTCCCTAGCAGTCTTACAGGCTGCTGACTATATATAAACATTTTCATGCTCATATACCCTAATAATTTAGTAATAGTAATTAATTTCATGATGCACTGCATAACAGCACTTCAGATTTGAGAATGGAAAGTAATTACATAGCCATTCAACAACACTTAGTTTCTGTTCAAACACAGTGTAACTTTGAGTTCTGAAGCTAGCTTAAGAGATCAGCATACATCCGAATTTCTTCCCTGCAAGCGATTTACCAGAAATGAAATCTCCTTGTTCCTCTCCCCTCCTCCAGTTTCTGAACTGTGTATATTTATAAAGTTTCACACATTCTGTTCTTTTAATCTGGGCAAATTTTCTGATGCTTCCAGGATGCACTGTGATTCATGTGAAACCTTTCAAGCCCGTAAGCAAGCTAGTTATGTTCTAGAAATTGACTTCTCTCATACCTATCTGAAGTTAAATCCCTGACCACAAAAGAGCTTCTCTTCTCTCAAACAACGTTCCACTCAGGTGTACAAAACCCATTCTTTTTATTTTTTAATAACAGTAAGATCTGAAACATCTTAACAGAAGCTATTTTAATTAAGAAAAAGGTATCTTGTGATTCTCTAAATAAAAATTGAAGGGAAATATAGGAAGACCTTGAAAAGGAAATTATTTTTTAACTTCAGTTGCACTTGAAGCCTCAAATCAAGGATCGATACACAAAGACAAAAGAAAGGACATGAAAAAAGTTTGTGCTTCTGTATATATATTTATAACTTCCTTGTATTTCTCACTCTTAACCCTGATATCAAATTCTATCCAATATCTCCACTTACTTTTCTTTCTTACCTTGTATAAAAAACCAAATACAGTAGTAAACCAACAAGAAAAAATGAATGAAACCGGGGGGGGGTTATATTTATTTAACAATAATCATTCCGGAGATGGCAGACTGTATTTCTCTGATCCATATGTTTTCTAGATTACTTTAAGGACAGAACATGTATATGTACAAAGAGCAAGCAGCACATGCAGAGACCAGGAGGTGCCTCAGAAGTACAGGCAGCAGGCGTGTACAAGAGCCCCAGTCACCAAGAAAAATGGACAAACTTTTAAGGAATTTTATGGAATTCATTTACAGTTGTTACAGCTGTGGAAAGTTGCTGGTCTGAGAGTAAGCTCAATAAAATATCCACTGTACGTAATGGGTAGGAGGACAATTTCCTTATTAATCCACTTATTTTAAACCCATTGCACTCACCACATTTTCAGAAGTTACCTTATTCTTTCAAATAACTTTCAAAGTCCTTTGGATGTCTAACATGAAGGAAGAGGTAACAGCTGCAACCCCATTAGGCTTACTAAGAGAGGAGAATGAAGCAACAGAATTGTTCTCTTTTCCACCTTTCCTTCTTGTCTTCTTTCCTTTTCTCTTTCCTTCCCATCTGTTCTCCTTTCCTTTTGAAAACAGAATTAAATTCTTCTCATGGAACTGAACCAGTCAGCCATATGATTCAAATATAATATTCAGTGGGGGAGAACTAGTATTTTGTCCCATTATGGTGGTAATGAGCCCATTTTTTTTTCCCATTAATTAAGTGGAAGCATGCAAGCATGCTAGTGTCAAAATCCCAGAGGTCTCCAGTGGCCAAAGGAAACAAAACACTACTCTCCCACACGCACTGCTGTACATAGTAGTGATTTATACAGCAGGCATTAATTTTTGTCTGTCTTGTTGCCTCATATTGCTGCCCAAAATCATGAAGGATCTCCATAAATTTCTTAGGTTTTCAGCACGTCTCGCTCCTAACCCTGTATCACTGAATGTTAAGCTGCAGTCAAGGGCAAATTCTGCCTGACTGCAGAGTTTTGTTGTTTTTAATTTACACTTACTTCTCCCTCTCTCTTTTTAATCTCTCTCTTTGGAATAAGAGATGCAGTACTACTTGCTTAGAAACCTTTAAACTTTGTATTGCCCTGACATGAGGCTTTTCTCTGAAAATTAACAGAATTTCATCAAAGTTGACGGTATCAGAAGCAATTTATCTTTTAAAGAAAAAGGGAAAAATAAAGTTTCTCATCCTGCTTAGTGTAGCAAGTGTCCAGCTGAGCTCGGGAAGGCCAGTAAGATGCGAGGAGCTATCAATAACTGAGAACAAAGGAAAAAAAAATCCCAACTGTGCTAATATCAAAATCCATGGAGCACAAATATCCCCTGCCATCAATACTGCATGTAGTTCTGGTCACTCCCTCCCAAAACAGGCCAAGTAGAAAATGGAAAAAAAAAGGTAGAGAAGGGCAACAGAATGGACAGATACAGAACAGCTTCTGTATTTAGAAATGATTCAACAAATTACAATTCTTCAGCTTTGGAGGGAAAAAAAAAAGTGACTGTGGAGGGATTGAACAGATGCCTAGAACATCACAGATGATATAGAGAAAGTTAAACAGTGAATAATTGTTCCTTATTTTTCATAGCACAGAAGAAGAAACTCATGATACTACCACAGTCAGCAATTCAAAATCATCAGAAGGAATTACATTCTCCACACAAAATGTGATTAAATAGTGAAATTCACAAGAGACTGAAAGTGTAAATTAATTCATCAGAGGATGAAATAAGTTCAGGGAAGAGATATCAATTCACAGCCACTGAATACAGTGGCTTGATGTAGCCTCTGGCTAATAGAGTCATTAATCTGCTTATTGCTGGAAACTGAAGGGGGAAGGGCCTCTCTGATTTACTCTGGTGTTACACGCTTTGCCTAGCATCTGCAGCTGGGTATTGCTGAGGACAAGTCATTGCGCTAGACAGACAGTCACCTCCTTCATTATGGCAATTCCAAGCTTAAGAGAAAAATTATATTCGCAGCAAATACTTCATTTTCAAAACCACTGTGGAGTAATTTCACAACAAATGATTTATTAAAAAAAAAAACCCAACAGTTATGAATGCTCATCTAAAGTACAGTATTTAGATGATCAATACTCATCAGGGAAAAAAGTTTTCAATATTTTGAATGCAGAACAAACAGAGGGTAATATATATTGTACTCCACTATAACAGACATGAAAGGACTCTAACTAAACTACACTAATAAAACCACTGAATTATTTTAATGTTTTGGGAAAGCACTTACCAATGTATTGGTTTATAAACCAGATTACAAAACTGAAAATCATTTGACACCAAATGGTAATTCTACAATGTCTCACACTAAGAATTAGCCGCAAAACTTTAAAAAAAACTGTTCAAACCAAGAGAGATTACCACCTGACCCAGATCTTGGAATAGAGAGTTGCTGAGTTTGCCTGCTAACAAAGTGAGATTTTCTTTTCTCTAATAGCCAATGAGAATCCGGAAAGGAAAGGAAAGGAAAGGAAAGGAAAGGAAAGGAAAGGAAAGGAAAAAGAAAGGAAAGGAAAAAGAAAGGAAAGGAAAAAGAAAGGAAAGGAAAAAGAAAGGAAAGGAAAAAGAAAGGAAAGGAAAAAGAAAGGAAAGGAAAAAGAAAGGAAAGGAAAAAGAAAGGAAAGGAAAAGGAAAGGAAAGGAAAGGAAAGGAAAGGAAAGGAAAGGAAAGGAAAGGAAAGGAAAGGAAAGGAAAGGAAAGGAAAGGAAAGGAAAGGAAAGGAAAGGAAAGGAAAGGAAAGGAAAGGAAAGGAAAGGAAAGGAAAGGAAAGGAAAGGAAAGGAAAGGAAAGGAAAGGAAAGGAAAGGAAAGGAAAGGAAAGGAAAGGAAAAGGAAAGGAAAGGAAAAAGAAAGGAAAGGAAAAAGAAAGGAAAGGAAAAAGAAAGGAAAGGAAAAAGAAAGGAAAGGAAAAAGAAAGGAAAGGAAAAAGAAAGGAAAGGAAAGGAAAGGAAAGGAAAGGAAAGGAAAGGAAAGGAAAGGAAAGGAAAGGAAAGGAAAGGAAAGGAAAGGAAAGGAAAGGAAAGGAAAGGAAAGGAAAGGAAAGGAAAGGAAAGGAAAGGAAAGGAAAGGAAAGGAAAGGAAGGAAAGGAAAGGAAAGGAAAGGAAAGGAAAGGAAAGGAAAGGAAAGGAAAGGAAAGGAAAGGAAAGGAAAGGAAAGGAAAGGAAAGGAAAGGAAAGGAAAGGAAAAAGAAAGGAAGGGAAAAAGAAAGGAAAAAAGAAAGGAAGAAAATAAGAGAGAGGAGAGAGAGGAGAGAAATTGTAAAGCAAATAAATATACTGTGAGTTAATTAGATTAGATAGACTGGTAATTACAGAGTTCACCTACACAGTTTCCCTTGCATTTCTACAATATCAACCACCCGTGTTTTTCCTGAATACACAATATTGAAAACCAACTGTAGAATCTGAATATCAACATTTAGTTCAATTCTTTAAGTTGTTTTTTGTAAATTTTGCCTATCTTTAATGTTAATTTTGTTCTTTGGTACCATAAATTGATTGTTTTAATGAGTAAAATGTAATGCAAACTGTGGTTGAAGCTGAGTAGCAGCTTTTGCTCAAAGCATAGCTTTATTTTTCCTAACAGCAATAACTGAAGTTATGCATCAGAAATCTTATTCATCTTACTAGCTGAACGGACAGTGGCAGATTCATTTGATATTCATCATCGTAGCATAATATAACCTTTCCATCATCAGGGAGGACCATCCCTGAATTATACCATCATGAAGGGAAAAAAGCTTGTACAATGCACTTTTTGTAGACCATAGAGGACTCTTTAAGAAGCTAAAAGACAGCTGACCCCACCTGCTGAGATGCAGATTTCCACTGTATGATGAAAAGAAATGTCTCTAGCAGAGAATATGGCTATTTCCCTGGGAGGAAATGAGGGCTTGGCATTACGTGATTTAAAGGACACCAAATTTTTTTTTTTTCTTGATACTGAAAGCCTTAGTGGAATTGCTTATTACTTTGTGGTTGCTGAAACAGAGGATTCTTTTCTTACTAAAAAAATTTGTCTGTCTGATCTTTTTTGTCCAGGATGATTCCTTTTATACCAGTCTTTAACAGACTTTCTTTATTAGTTTGAAATTACCATCCCTTTGACTTTCACAGCAACAGGGAGTGCAAAGTGATCTGAGACAGATATTCAAGAAGTCCAAAAAGAGAGAAAAAACATTTTAAAAAAATCAGTAACAATTGTAGATGGACTCCTTAAAGCATTCCACCCTCAGAAATGTGGGGTTTTTACTGAGCATTCCAACTACAGGGAGCACATTTATTTCCTTTTAGCTCCAAATAGAGCTAGCAAAAAAACCATCATGCATCTCGCTCTACGTACTAAAACCTGTTGATTCACCAAAGATAAGAGCTTCCTCTAAGACAGTCTGGTTTTAGTCAAATGCAGTGAAACTCAAGAAAATTTCAGTCACTCCCATTTATTTTTTTTCTAGTAATCCAGCTGTGACCTGCTGAAGACCCCAAGTTGCTCTGAGCTCCTAATCGTTTTGTCTGCCATGCTGAGCAGTACCCACGAGCCTGAAAAAGGGCTTGTTACCTCTGGATGCCTTGAAGGTCTTCAATGGCCAAAGGCACTGAAACTTCCAGATTGCATGGCTCCAGGACAGCCTATCCCATAGGCCTGCCTGAGGCAAAGGTTTTTGGCTTGTCACTGATTGCTCAAAAAAAATCCTGGAGTTAAGATGGGAAGAAGGTCATTCAAATTGGTAGACAAATACAACAAACTTACAACAGTCTTCCTGGAAAATGAAATACTTTGTTTTATTCACCTCTAGTCCTTGTGATGCATCATCACATGCATACATACAATCAAGTGTTCATACTAGTCAATCAGCATCTGGCTTTAAAATATCAATATCCTCAATCCATACAGGAAAAAATATTGAATAATAATCGCTTATCAGTATTGTCAGAAATAATTTCCCTGTCTGTATCTTATGCATACACTGTTGTTACTTTCTTTTCTAGTTCTTTGCTTTCTTTCCTTCATAAATCATTTTCATAGTGAAATCATTTTCTGGTCAAATTTCATCACAGCATGTCATGTCAAATCAGGGACACAGAAGTTAACCACAAGATAGTAGTTCTAGGTTATATATCATCTCCTTTTAAAACTTACATTCAAGACACTAAGCAAAACTCTGGGAACAGTGAAATATTTGGCAAAATAAGAGCTGTTGCTTTTAAAGGAGCCAGAATTTCACCCTGTTTGGTTAGAGGTATACTTATTAGAATCACAAAATAAACTATGATAAACATAACTTGTTCTGTAAATAGAAAGAGTCTAAAGAACAGTTAGAAAATTTTAATGGCAATAAATAGTACTTCACATCTTGTTGTCCTGAACTTTTTCTCAGTTGCCTCCAGGAATTTCCAAATGCATCAACTAAGCTAATAAATGAAATACAGCTCTGAATTAATATAAAAGAAGATGATTTGAATTTACCCTAACATGTAAACTACTCACCATCCACTACATTGCAACATAGCGCTCTGTTAAAGTCAATTTTCCCTGTTTAAGAATAAAAATCTGAATAAAGCCTGAGCATCATGGAAGTAAGAAAGGAAGTATCATACTGTCATACTATCTCCTAATCTTGAAAGTCTTCTGACATGTCCTCTTTTTTTAACCTTATACTGAAACTGACTTTACTTGTCATCTAGTCTAAGCCATCTTGCCCACAGCAGAAAACAACATACTTGTAAAGCCTTTTTTCAGGAAGAGAGTCATATCAGCAGAAGGGATTAAAGCTTTCTAGCTCATTTAAGAAATCAGAGATTTTTTAAAGAATAAAATAATAACATATATATATATCTATCTATATATATATCTTTTCCAGATCCCTGAAAGTGATTCTTCTGACTCAGTACTGAAAGATGGCATGGAGCCTTCAAGGAACAAGGGGCAAAACACATTTTTAGGCAAAATGTTTATCTAACATAAGCAGAAAAAGAGCAGAGCAGCACCTTCCTGAAATATGATGATTTGGAGAACAAAGTAGTAAAAAAATTTGGGGAAAGACATTCAAATACAGAAATGTAATAGCTGTGTATCTAATTAAATAATATAAAGGAAGAATTGGAAGAAGCCACAACAACAACAACAACAAAAAAAGTAGATACTCTTAACACCAGTTGAAAACCAACCTGACCTATAATTATAGGATACCAGAGAGTGCAGCTTGTAGAACTATAAGAGTATTGAAAATAAGGACTGAGTATTACACAAAGCTTAAAAAGTAGAGTGATAATTATATAAAATCATTTTGCTTTTTTTTTTTTCAGCCTTGCTTGACAATTAGAATGAACTACAGAAACAGGATTATGTTTCTTTTAATCTTAATCACAAAACCTAACACAGTATTTTGGTATGCTTGGTATCGCAGTTTTGGAAGACAGGCACACTGTCACACACCAAAATTTACACATGGAGTCTAGTGAGCAAGTTTCCAGCTGCTATTCCCCTCTAGCATAGTTTTGCTGGCTACCCTTGAAGCAATCACTCAGCCGAGGCAGCACATAACTCACAGGTCTCTCTTTCACTTTTTTTAATTTAGTTTCATACAATTCTCTTTTTAAGCTCTTAAAAGTAGCATCTTGCTTAAGATTACACATAGGACTTATGGCAGAGCTCAAAGTAAGGTTGTATGTCCTGAATTGCTTTGAAGATCTCAGCCTTATGTTCTTTCTGGTCTAATATAAGTATGAGTAAGCTAGACTAATTTTATTACCTTTTACCAGGTCTACATTTGTCCTTAATGCGGTTTGCATTCTTCATCAATAAACACTGTTTTAATCACATGAACAACTGCACAGTTATTATTCTTACCTTACTAAGATAAACACTGAAGTAAGTTTAAATGTTATAATAGAGGATAACCTATCACCAGGGCTGGAAGTAAATGATATCACATTAAAAAATGCAATTTGTTTTCCTTTTAAAAAAATACCCATATCCCGGAATATATCTATGTAAGTCCATTAAGTCTATGGTTGCTTTCTACATGTATGCATACATACAGGAAGAAAACCAAAAAACTTGGCATGTATTTAGTACTATGGCTAGTTTTTATGAAGACAGTAAACCTTCTAAGGCATAGACAAACTAGGCTTCAAAGTATTCCTTCATTAAAGTTTACTTATTTTAAGCTGAAGTCATATCAAACACACACATACACACACAAAACAACAACAACAATGAATAGGTACATTCAGGTACTATCACTTTAAATAACTGCTTTTCCCCATGCTTAGTCAAGGATATGGACGGAACTGAAAGCCCAAACTGCACAACTAAGGTATTGGTCGTATTAGAGATGTACTTAATACCAAAATCAGTTTCAGTCCAAGACAAGCACTGGGTTTTCAAGCAAGACTTTCATACAACCTAGAAAATAGCATTCATAAAACACACAAAGGCGTAACAGCAAGGAAGTACAATTAGTTCTACTTTTCATACAACCTGTAATATTTGCTCCTGGTTAGACAAAGATATCTCTTCTGCTAAAGTTAGACCTGAACCTGAACATGTAGAGGGTAAGTTAAAGGATAAAATTAATTTCTGTTGTAACTAAGTAAAGTCACTACAAAATTCATTTAATGCATTTTTCCCATTTAACCAGACACATTTGGAGTTGTCACTGACATTTAGAAAACATTCAGTGAACTAAAACTTACCAGTCAAACTTCTAACTCCAAGCTGAGGAGGAAACTGCGTACTCTATGTGTTAGGGCTACGCTAGTCCTAATTCTAGCAGTCTACAATATTAAATTAATGATGCATTTTTCTTGACCAGCCTACTTAAGGTATTACACTTTCAGCTTTTAGTTACTTAACATATTAGCTCGATGTCAGAGAAAGTAAGACCTGGTAAATGATATAGGGAAATAACAAGAAAAATGTCTTAAGGCCATGCATCTTCTTAGTAATTGTCATGAAACAATGAGGCTTTTGTTAACAGTGAAATTACTGTTGAGTGATGCCCATTTGATGGCTGAACGGCCAAATCAAACCCTTAATGATAATTAGCCAGCCACTTAAGCAGGTAAATGATGCCCCTTTCCCCTTTCTCCATTTTCGAGAAAGTATTAAAAAAAGGAAAGGAAAAAATCATTAAGAATGTATTAGAAAAACTTCCTTCCTCCTTTTTCCATCCCACTCATTCTCCTAATTGCTTTGTATTTTTATGCAAGGTAGAGT
Organism: Aptenodytes patagonicus; assembly: GCF_965638725.1. Lineage (NCBI taxonomy): Eukaryota > Metazoa > Chordata > Aves > Sphenisciformes > Spheniscidae > Aptenodytes > Aptenodytes patagonicus. The sequence continues at coordinate 117,741,746 of NC_134949.1, read as the reverse complement.
TGGTAAGCCCTCCTATTTTTAGACATAGCTTTTTAACATTACTGAATTTCTCCTTTTTCATGGAATTTCAGGTAATCAATTACTCAGCCAGCTTTAAAAGCTAGACATAATAAAATCCTATGGTTGCTTACAAGTAAGAAAAGACAATGTCTCAATTCTCAACAGCAATGACAGAAAATATAATATAGTCTTTAAAAAAAAAAACTGTTTTTTTTTTGCTAGGACTAGATAAATTCTGTATTCCTTGACACCCATGACATATTTTGGTCACCTGGGCTATGCATGTTAGCAAGCTAACATTTCATTAACTTTATCTGTAGTAATAATATGTGACAAGACCATAGCCTCGGAACCATGAAATAAATATTTTTCCCTCAAGTTTTGTGATGGAAACAATATTTTCGTTTTATATCTGAAGGGTGAGGTGAAATGTCCTAAAGGTATACACATTCTGTAGGAGAAGGGAAGTTTCTTTCTCTTTCCCATATGCATATCCTGTTTTCATCCCCAGTGCCTTTGAAATAGAAGAGCCAAGTATTGCCTGAGGTGTTCCATGACAGGAACAAACAAGTTAGTGAGTATTGCCCATTTTAGAAGCTTCATGAAATAGGGACTACTTACAACTGCTCTGAAGAGTTATGTCTTCCAGAATATAAAAGGCATCTTGAGATTCTGAATATTAAAAATTTCAAGTACTTTTTAATCACGTACTTAAAAATAGTAAAATGAAAAAAACAGAGGCTGAGTAGATGTGTTCCTCACTGTAGGAAAGTTCAGAGCAGCTGTAATGTAATGAAAAGCATTTAACTCCTACTAGATGAGTTTTCTTGGGTACTGATGATTTTTCTCTCGTTCTCACCTGAAGATAATTCACTGTATCAATAATCCTTTTAAGATGAAAAAGAAAATTGAAGTTTGCAATGGAAAACTTTCAAATCAGTATCAGAAAAAATATTTTTGTATCTACCACCCCTTATTTCAAAGGAATTTCTCATTTTTACATCAGTAAATTTTAAACATTTTATGGAAATTTACTGTCTTCAAAAATAAGTAAATAATCCTAAGTTATTTTCTGAACAAGCATTTATCCAGCTTTAATATTCAGTTAGGTTGACAGGTACATATTCACCAATCTGCCTGTGTACTCACATATTTGCAGATGTGTGTTTAAGAGATACAGAAGATGCTTAGAGTGTGTCAGATTAAAAGCCAGTATACAGCAGTGAAACAGAAAAATAAAAAGCACTGAGAAACCAAAAAGGCCAGCTTTAGCCCCTTTCTGCCATAAGTGAATAAAATAAACCTCGCATACACTTTCCAGTCATTCTTCCCACAGGCTCTACCCTAATCTAGGCTCTGTATAGTTATCTTCTGTTCCCAATATCAAAAGAAAAACACAGTCAAATTTTCCATATTTTGCAGTTTAATCCTTATTTTAGGATTCTTACACACATAATTGTATATATATCACCTTCTGAATTCAATGAGCTTTCTTACAGAGTACTGTCTTTCTAAACCTATTTTGACTCAAATAGTCAGGAGTCAAGCAAGGTTATTCCCAACAAATCACATGGCCACTGATCCTGAACAAAACCCCACTTCATTGAAAACTATTGTAGATATGTAAAAGACAGAAAGAAAAAGCAAACATCAGATGGAATTTTCCATCTTTTAGGGGGATGGTGGGTCTATAACCCTGAAGTGGAACATTTCTCTATTTTTGTTGCAAAAAGGCACAGTGTAATGGTAAGGAATAAATGTGGTGATTGCTCTAGAAATAGAATACAGATAGTAAGATGTTTTAAAGTCAGAATTTATTCAGGTGGCTAACTGAAATAAGAGAAATTGTCCACTTCCAATGTCCTTGCTGATACTGAACTTTTTTATTCAATTTTTTAATATGTACTTTAAGTATGAGTCCACAAAAAAAGTGTGCACAATTTTTATAGTTGAACATGGTAGACTAAAATCACCCATGTCTTAAAACGTATTTTCAGCAGCTTTTGATACAGTTATATACTTAATATTGGTATTTTGACTCATTAAATTTCAGAACAGGAATGCCATTTTTCTATGTTTTAGAAAACACAGCATTATAAAACTTTTAATAAAGGCTTTTGATATTCATTTTCTATAATTCATATTGACTTTAAAGTTCACCCTTCAAGAAGGCTATGGAAAGGTAACGAACAGAGCATGAGACAAATATTTCCCCTGTTTAAAAATAATTTTTTTGGGGGCTTTATTCAACATTAGAAAGGTAACACTGGCTTTAACGCAGAGTACTTTTTGCAGATTGCTTAGCACTCATGTGCCATAAAAATAAGTTTACTGGCTCATCCATCATACCATGGTATAACTGAAGAAATTGTTCTATTTGCGTGGATAATATAGCTCAGTGAATTTGTCACCTCACTTGAAATCTATGCCTAAGGAAGCTGATGATCCCTTTGCAACCTCCATTTTCAAACACTTAACACTGGCAACAGAGTTCACTACTCAGTTGAATTCCCACTGATGCGTGTAGAATTCCCCTTTGATTCACACCGCCGTTCCTAACCAGGACCTTTGCTGGACAGAATTCTTGGTAGTTCTCTATCACCAGTAGCCACTGGTGCACTTGCTCTCAGCAGCAGCTGAAGCAAGCAGAGAGTAAGCTATCTTCTTGGCAATACTGAAAAAAACTACTGTAATAAGACACACTTGAGCAGACAAAGAGTTTACCCTCCCAATTCTCTTAAACATCTTCTGAAAGTGGTTGACTGAGACACCACCACTTTCAGTTAGGAAAGCAGAGGTGATGAGAGTGGTATATGCCAGCAAAATCAGCAGCGGTTCAGGTAGCCTAAAGGCAGCTGGCTTCCTTCACACATGTGTGTAAAGAACAGTGCATGAGCAAAGACCTGAAAGGAAGAACACAACCCTTCACGATTTAAAATAAAGCTGCTATAGATAATTGATCCATTAAAACAGATTTCCAGCATTCATGTCCTTTTTCCATTCAGTTTGCAATAAATCCTGTGCTATTTTCTGTGAAAAAGATCTGATTTGAGCTTAAACCAATGCAGACATCAGCAACTTTCACCTGAGTCATTTCTAACCATATGATTCTGCAGTTGACAGAACAGTAAATGTAACTAAATCTACTATTTTCTTCATGAAGATCAAGATTAATTATGTAAAAAGATACTGAAAAAGATTTAAGAAATCAGCTATATTTCTACAGAAGTTTAACATGGGATAAACTAAGGCTAATATTTTCTTCAGAAATTTGCAAGTAAATAAAATCAAACCAGAATCCAAAACAAAATTAAGTTCTCTCTAAGTAGTAGAAAACATTAGTTACAAGGATAGGTTAAAATGGAAAAGATGGTTAGGATGAATAGGGGAACACAGAGTACCTCAAAAGGCTTTAAACATGTTAACTAACTTCATTTTTATGAAAGCATGTGAATTATCACTTTCAGATTTCCATAACAAAAAGAAATTTCAAATAACTTAAAATGGCAAACAATGCATACACCAAAAAGGTCAAAGAGAAATAAAACTTGTTTCATTTTACAAAGTCAGTTTGTTGGTACAAAAGCCCCTGAAGTAGCATGACATAAGGAAGCTGTAGGGGGGACACCTGGAAAAACTCCAGAAATAGGAAAATTTAATCCAACACAGAAAGCTGTTGGTAGGACCCACTGGCTTCACCAAATCATTTTTAAAGCAGGCCAAAGTATAGTATGAACGCCTTCACTGTGACAGTTACCTTTCCATTGCACTTATCTGCTGAAATCAGCTAAGTCAGAATCAGCAGAAAAGGACCTGGGGGTTTTGGTCGACAGCCAGCTGAACATGAGCCGGCAGTGTGCCCAGGCGGCCAAGAAGGCCAATGGCATCCTGGCCTGTATCAAAACAGTGTGGCCAGCAGGAGTAGGGAAGTGATCGTGCCCCTGTACTCGGCCCTGGTGAGGCCGCACCTCGAATACTGTGTTCAGTTTTGGGCCCCTCACTACAAGAAGGATGTTGAGGTGCTGGAGTGTGTCCAGAGAAGGGCAACGAAGCTGGTGAAGGGTCTAGAACACAAGTCTTATGAGGAGCGGCTGAGGGAACTGGGACTGTTTAGCCTGGAGAAAAGGAGGCTGAGGGGAGACCTCATCGCTCTCTACAACCACCTGAAAGGAGGTTGTAGCGAGGTGGGTGTCAGTCTCTTCTCCCAAGTAACAAGTGATAGGATGAGAGAAAACAGCCTCAAGTTGCACCAGGGGAGGTTTTGATTGGATGCGAGGAAAAATGTCTTCACTGAAAGGGTTATCAAGCACTGGAGCAGGCTGCCCAGGGAAGTGGTTGAGTCCCCATCCCTGGAGTTATTTAAAAGACGTGTAGATGTGGTGCTTAGGGACATGATTTAGTGGTGGACTTGGCAGTGTTAGGTTTACATTTGGACTCAATGATCTTAGAGGTCTTTTCCAACCTAAATGATTCTATGATTCTAAGCCAGAGTCTTCTGAGGATTCAACAAAATTGAAGCTAACAACAAAAGCCCACAAAATTTTGCTAGATATTCTCCATCCTCTTTGCCTGCAGCAGTAACAAGTAACATCAGGTCCTTAAGACCTTACGACATATTCTTTTTCTATAATGGAGGAAAGAGTTAGGCAACAAAATACCAAGATTTTCTACAAACAGGCATGTCTCACCCTTGCTAAAACAACTTAATTTCTAGCACTGTCTTGTTTCTTTCGCAATTCAGTACCTTGGGGAGGAACCAGACCTGATACAGATCCTGCTCTTTGCAGAGTATCACTGAATTGAGCCCTTGGGATGCTTTCACAGTGCAATTTCTAGCCAAGGTGCTGGTAAGGGGTGGGAGAAGGGACAGTGTGGAGTGAACCCAGCTCAGCCTTTGCAGAGTAGGTACAGACAGGGTAAGTACTACAAGACTTCCCCTCCTCATTGTGTTAGCTTTTCACAGGGAAAGAATGATTGCTGCTGCTACTACAACTTTATAACCTTTCCAATTGCTGTTATTATTTCTATGGAAGAAAATGACAAAACATTAGTTATTCTAGATAGAAAGGGGATACACACCTTAAAGGTCAAGGGAAGTCTCACTTTTATCACTGCACAAGAAAATTACTTTTCCTTTTACCCGTTCAACTATCACATTGAGAGAGGAAAAAAAAAATCAGCTTTGATTTACCTGTTCCATACATTTTTCTTTTAAACAAAAAATAGTTACTTTGAGGGGTTTTTTTGGTTGTTTTTTTTTGTGGTTTTTTTTTTTTTTTTTTTTTTTTCATTTAGGCATTTCAGTTTGGAGAAAATATAACAAATGAAAAGTAAACAAGGTGGTACTGTGGCATCAACTGGGGAGGCAGACTATATTTTTTTTTAATCCAGTAACTTGGGGCTTCTGGTGTTCACCTAGCTTTAGAAGTTCAGATTCAGTTATCTCCACTTTTGGAGGAAATATAATTTCACATCTTTCATGTTCCTGGAGGTTCTCCAAACCATAAGGCTACAGGGGATTTCAGCATAAGCCTGGTTAAGTCATTACCCTGTTCAGCCTAAGTATTGAATACAACAGTAACTGCAGCAGAGACTCCTACACAGACCTCATCTCCTAGGAACATGTACAATGCTATGGGAGATAAAACTCACTTCATCTAGCAAAATTACTTTTTTAGTGTAGTAATTGCCGAAATAAAATAATGCAAGTTTGTTATTACTGACTTATAGCAGACACCAGTAGAAATTCTCAAGATGTCACTTTAATCCATTTTGAAAAACACCTGGTTGACCAGCCGGCTTCCCTAAATAACTTCCTAATGCAGGGCAAAATATAGTCATCGTAGTACATGATGTAGTCCAGCTGTTTGTTGTCATGCTCACATTTTCACAGGCACAGTGAATAATTAACTAAGTATTTTACATCAAGTAAAGCCATCTCTATAGAGAAACAGAGATTCCTATCCACTATAGCTCCCAAAATCAAAACCTTTTAAGTAGGGAAAAAGAACAAAATGTAGTTCCTTCATGCCCAGGGGTAAGCAGCAACCACAGACAACTTGGGAAAATGCTCCGGTATTGCTCTGTCAGTGGTGCAAAACCCAAACTGCTTATTCAGCACAAAACCTGTAAATTCTCAGTCAGTTGAAACTTACATTTTTCAGCAGAGAAATTACTTGTCAAAATAAAGTTTATTCATTCCTATCCACATTTCTTTAGTCTAACTTTGACTGCCAGAGTCCTCAGAGATTTGTAGTTAGAAAACAAATTAAGTATAAAAGGCAATAAGTATTGCCTTAGTATTCCTTTAAACTAGTAGACACTACAATGATTATTAAACAATATAAAACACATTTGGTACAATATCCAGCAGTATACATTTAAGTAAATTATAGTTTCATGAAAAAATCTAAATTCCTCAACCTGAGAGTTAGAGCCTGACAAAATTGAAGATACATTTAAAAATCCAGGGTAATATAAATTGAAAAACCCTCAAAAGATGTTTTGCTTAAGCTTTAATTTTCAAATTTGACCTAGTGTGTTGGTCAAGATAAAAAAAAAATCTTAACAGAAAGCATTTCTTTTTAGGTAGATAACATTCATGTTATGGATTATAGCATTGTAGCAATACATTAAAACATGCTATGCTAATTTGAGACTACTATTCTGTTTTAAGTCTGATCTTGACCAATATACTCATGTGTTTATATAATTAATATAAACATGGACTTTAAAAAGAAAAGAAGACAACCAGAAGGCCCCATTACTTACTTTGCCAAAACCTCAAATCGTATCTCAAATTTATGCATGATTTAGGAAAAGGAAAAAAAAACAGTAATTCCCACACAAACAGTCATCCCATCAAGCACTCATATTTATTGGTTTATTTTCTGGTCCTACCTATCACACTGTTATGTTGATAAGGAACATATAACCAAATACAGTCAAAGGAAAAATGTGGAATAGCAATTACTAAAGCTTATCAGGAACACTGGATAGCTTGAGCCTTATACCAGCTTCTCCTTACCCCATCCCCGCTGCTCCAGCAACATTTTCTCCCCCAGACAGCCTTCTAAAGAAGAAAAGAGCAATAGATGACTGCTATGAGTTTTCTTCTATTACACTGTTAGGAAAAGCTCCTTCTGGAATACTTGGCATGTCATAATATGCACAGTAGGGAGCTCCTCCAGCATGCCAGCAATTTTCAGTATCAATTAAAACACATAAAACAACATGCAGAAATGCTGGAATGGCTTTCATTTCAGATACTCCTGGAATGCAAAAGCAGTTTAATGCCTTTGCTGCTCACCTCTGTTATACTTTTCATTACACAGAAAAGCCAAGTGTGCACTCATGTGCAATACGACCTTCCATGCTCATTAGAACCTTTTCTCTAAGCTCTAAGCTCATAATTCAGAAGTGCTATTCTTCTTGTTACTTTCATAGCAAATGTCAGCTTTCTGCTCCTAGACAGTTCTACAAAATATCCCTAATCTGATTTCATTTTTTTTTACATATATATAAATAAATATATATATATATATGAATTTGTATATATATACATTTTTTTCCAAACAGGAATTCTGCTTCCTGGGGTGACCTAAGAGCACATTTAGATACATGCTGCCTGCGGGTGATGTTTAAAATTGGGGCAATCAGCATAGAAGGTTAGAGGGTTATTTATCTCCCCTTTCTGTCTTCTTATTTTTTCCTGGTAGTAATCACGTTGATAATCACAGAAACCGTTACCACGGTTTTAAGCTGACACAGTTCAAAGATGAAATGTGCCCATTTATCTGGTGTATGCCCATAAAAAAATGCCCAGTTAACCTACCACAAAGTGTGAACTCCAGCAAAATAAGACATTGATTATTACACCCAGATATATCCTGAAACTACTTAAAGGTTTCAGGCTTGGTTGGTGGGTTTGTTTTTTTTTCTTTTTTTACAACAACCTGTAGAATATTATGATTGCTATTATTAAAATCTTATATTTGGATTTCAGTATCATTTACTCCTATCTCAATTTTCTGCTATTTACTTCTTGCATCTTTAGAAAAAAGGTTATGTATTCATCTTGTATCACTATAAAATTTTCGATTTGCTGAAATCCTGCAGACAGTATTTTATTTCATAGAATCATAGAATAGTTTGGGTTGGAAGCGACCACTAAAGGTCATCTAGTCCAACCCCCCTGCCATGGGCAGGGACATCTTCAACTAGATCAGGTTGCTCAGAGCCCCGTCCAACCTGACCTGGAATGTTTCCAGGGATGGGGCATCCACCACCTCTCTGGGCAACCTGTGCCAGTCTTTCACCACCCTCAGCATAAAAAATTTCTTCCTTATATCTAGTATAAATCTACCCCCTTTTAGCTTAAAACCATTCCCCCTTGTCCTGTCACAACAGGCCCTGCTAAAATATTTGCCCACAACTTTTTTGTAAGCCCCCTTTAAACACTGATAGGCTGCAATAAGGTCTCCCCGAAGCCTTCTCTTCTCTAGGCTGAACAAGCCCAACTCTCTCAGCCTTTCTTCATAGGAGAGGTGTTCCAGCCCCCTGATCATTTTTGTGACCCTCCTCTGGACCTGCTCCAACAGGTCCGTGTCTTTCTTATGCTGAGGGCTCCAGAGCTGGACACAGTACTCCAGGTGGGGTCTCACCAGAGCAGAGTAGAGGGGCAGAATCACCTCCCTCGACCTGCTGGCCACGCTTCTTTGGATGCAGCCCAGGATACGGTTGGCCTTCTGGGCTGTGAGCGCACATTGCTGGCTCATGTCCAGCTTTTCCTCCACCAGTACCCCCAAGTCCTTCTCGGCAGGGCTGCTCTCAATCCCTTCATCCCCCAGCCTGGATTGATACCGGGGGTTGCCCCGACCCATGTGCAGGACCTTGCACTTGGCCTTGTTAAACCTCATGAGGTTCACACGGACCCACTTCTCGAGCTTGTCCAGGTCCCTCTGGATGGCATCCCGTCCCTCTGGTGTGTCGACTGCACCACTCAGCTTGGTGTTGTCTGCAAACTTGCTGAGGGTGCACTTGATCCCACTATGTCATTGATGAAGATATTAAGCAGGACCGGTCCCAATAGAGACCCCTGTGGGACACCACTCATCACCAATCTCCATCTGGACATTGACCTGTTGACTACTACCCTCTGGATGCGACCATCTAACCAATTCCTCACCCTTTACCGGACAGTCCACCCATCAAATCCATACCTCTCCAGTTGAGAGAGAAGGATGTTGTGGGGGACCCTGTCAAAGGCCTTACAGAGCTCCAGATAGATGACATCTGTAGCCCTTCCCATGACCACTGATGTAGTCACCCCATCATAGAAGGCCACTAGGTTAGTCGGGCAGGACTTGCCCTTGATGAAGCCATGCTGGCTGTCTCAAATCACCTCCCTGTCCTCCATGTGCCTTAGCATAGTGTCCTGGTTTCGGCAGGGATAGAGTTAATTTCCTTCCTAGTAGCTGGTACAGTGCTGTGGTTTGGATTTAGGGTGAGAAAAATGTTGATAACACACCGATGTTTTAGTTGTTGCTAGGTAGTGTTTACACTGGTCAAGGACTTTTCAGCTTCCCATGCTCTGTCGACTAAGAAGGCTGGAGGTGCACAAGAAGCTGGGAGGGGGCACAGCCAGGACAGCTGACCCAAACTGGCCACAGGGATATTCCATACCATGTGACATCATGCTCAGTATATAAAGCTGGGGGAAGAAGAAGGAGGGGGGGGACGTTCAGAGTGATGGTGTTTGTCTTCCCAAGTCACCGTTACGCGTGATGGAGCCCTGCTTTCCTGGAGATGGCTGAACACCTGCCTGCCGATGGGAAGCAGTGAATGAATTCCTTGTTTTGCTTTGCTTGCGTGCGTGGCTTTGCTTTACCTATTAAACTGTCTTTATCTCAACCCACGAGTTTTCTCATTTTTACTCTTCCGATTCTCTCCCCCATCCCACCGGGGGGGAGTGAGCGAGCGGCTGCATGGTGCCTAGTTGCCGACTGAGGTTAAACCACGACACATAGCTTCCAGGAGGATCTGTGCCATGATCTTCCCAGGCACAGAGGTGAGACTGACTGGCCTGTAGTTCCCCACGTCTTCCTTTTTTCCCTTTTTAAAAATGAGGGTTATGTTTCCCCTTTTCCAGTCAGTGGGAACTTCACCGGACTGCCACGACTTCTCAAATATGATGGATAGTGGCTTAGCAACTTCATCTGCCAGTTCCTTCAGGACCCGCGGATGGATCTCATTGGGTCCCATGGACTTGTGCACCTTCAGGTGCCTTAGATGGTCTCGAACCTGGTCTTCTCCCACAGTGGGTGGCTCTTCATTCTCCCAGTCCCTGCCTTTGCCTTCTGCGGCTTGGGCAGTCAGGCTCGATCACTTGCTGGTGAAAACCGAGGCAAAAAAGTCATTGAGTACCTCTGCCTTCTCCATGTCCCAGGTAACCAGGGCTCCCGTTTCATTCTGGAGAGGGCCCACATTTTCCCTTGTCTTCCTTTTAACCCCAACATACCTATAGAAGCTTTTCTCGTTGCCCTTGATGTCCCTGGCCAGATTTAGTTCTATCAGGGCTTTAGCTTTCCTAACCTGATCCCTGGCTGCTCAGACAATTTCTCTGCATTCCTCCCAGGCTACCTGTCCTTGCTTCCACTCTCTGTAGGCTTCCTTTTTGTGTTGGAGTTTGTCCAGGAGCTCCTTGTTCATCCATGCAGGCCTCCTGGGGTTTTTGCCTGACTTCCTCTTTGTTGGGATGCATCGCTCCTGAGCTTGGAGGAGGTGATCCTTGAATATTACCCAGCTTTCTTAGGCCCCTCTTCCCTCCAGGGCTTTGTCCCATGGCACTCTACCATATATATATTGAATATATAATAACTACTGGTTTCTACTGTGTCGTGGTTTAATCTCAGTCGGCAACTGAGCACCATGCAGCCGCTCGCTCACTCCCCCCCACCCGGTGGGATGGGGGAGAGAATTGGAAGAGCACAAGTGAGAAAAACTCGTGGGTTGAGATAAAAAACAGTTTAATAATTGAAATAAAATGATGATAATAATAATATTATGACAATAATAGTAATGCACAAAGCAAGTGATGCACAGTGCAATTGCTCACCACCCGCCGACCGATGCCCAGCCAGTCCCCGAGCAGCGGCCCCCCCCGGCCAGCTTTCTCCAGTTTATGTACTGAGCATGACGTCACATGGTATGGAATGTCCCTTTGGCCAGTTTGGCTGTGCCCCCTCCCAGCTTCTTGTGCACCTCCAGCCTTCTCAGTCAGTAGAGCATGGAAAACTAAAAAGTCCTTGGCTAGTGTAAGCATTACCTAGCAACAACCAAAACATCGGTGCACCATCAACCTTGTTCTCATCCCAAATCCAAAACACTGTACCAGCTACTAGGAAGGAAATTAACTCTATCCCTGCCGAAACCAGGACATACTGGTACTAACCAGAAGTTATTTTCCAAAGGATATCCATCTGAGTAGAACAGACTTTTTTTCAATTAAAATAGAGTTATCAGTAAGAGGGGGGTGGGAAATTAAAAAACCCAACACTATTGCTGATACCACAGAATCACATGTACTCAGGAATTCCTTCCTTTTTCCATTCTCACTTACCCTGTCCCTGTTCCTACCAAAGGGGATACTGCTTCTAAAACACACATTAGGTATTTAAAATTTTAATTTCAAGTTCGTCCTAAAAACTGCATGTGAATTATGTGTGGTTATATAGCTTTAGTGCAAAATGAAAATATATTTTTAATATTTCCCTCTGAGTGCTACTTTTTGCTCAATTTTTGCATCTACATTATATCTCCTATTCATATACGGTCTCTGAAAATTAAAATAGGGATCAAGCATGATAATGCAGACAGAAGGAGAATTTCATTAAAGCTTTGTTTAAATAAATCTCCCCACTAATCATGGGATTTGGACCATCATTTTTCAGTCATTGACTCAAATCCAGCTCAGAAATTAATTTCAATCATTACAACCTTCCATTTTGTGATCCAGACACAAAAAAGTTGCTGCTCTCAGTCCAGCATCTAGTGGACAGGTGTCCATCATAAAAGCTACTATTATAAATGAAACCAATTGTTGATGTACTCAGAAGTGTTTATGCCCATTGATGAGGCACAGTAGGAAGCGTTCTGAAGTGACGCTTGTGCTGTACTCAGATGATTAATTTTAATAACAGCTCCTTATAGCACCAACTGGAAAAAGCAGCAAGGGGAAGAGAGAGAAGAAGAAAAAGGCAACTTCAGGTTCATGAGCCTACCAATGTAGGAATTTTCATAAATACTTGAACTTAAAAAAATAATCCATAGCCGTCTTAACTATTTGAAAACCTATTACATTTTCCTATAGCTTGAGTCTATAAGGACAGGAACAGCACAAATGGAGTTTGACCTTCATAGTTTGGAGTAGGGAAAGTACTCTAGTCTGAAAGAAGAAAGAGCAAGAACATTCAAGAGTTTGTGCCAGGTGGATAGGGGCAGGCTGGTGTTCCCATCCCTTATCCTCCTGCCGCAACACCAACCATTCTTCAGCACTAAACTTTTTGCAGTCAGTACCTGACAAAAGGCAAATGCAGACAGGTAAAGATTATAGAGCTAGTGATTTGATAAACTTCAAATGAAAAAAAAAAAAGACAAAAGGGGAAAATAAACTGAATCTATTACAAGACAAATCCTTGAAAAAATGGCTTCATTCAAAGAGAAAATAATGCACTGTTCAAGATATAACAGTGGCTGTTGACCTCTCTTCTCTTCCATAAAATGGCTATTGCTGTACAGATGGAGCAAAAAAGCACATCAGCATTCTGGGGAGGTTACACTAATTTTCCAGAGAGCACATCCTTCAAAGATTAATTTATAAAATTGTAAATGAGCTACTAGAGTGAAGACATTTGGAAGAATTTCCCAGATCATACAAAGAATAATGTTTTGAAAAAAAAAATCCCAACACCCAAAAAGGGCAAGCTAAATATTTAATCCAGAACTTGTTAATGATTCATCAATTACAGTGAGCTTTGGATGAAATCCTGATTTTTTTTTCCCCTCCCATCTAAATATTTTCATTGCAAAAAACATGGGAAGACTGAAAATAAGGCTGTGTTATGGACACATTTAACTAGCTAGTCCTGCAAACTTACCTTATTCAGTTACTAACTGCTTGTAAGAATTATCTTTATTATCAGTGTAAAACCCCAGTGAAGCTCTTGCCCTCTATTTTTAATCCTCAATAGCAGAAGAAAAAACAACTATGAGCTCCAGTAGCATGGGACTGTGCAGGAACCGCATACGATGGGAATTCCATGCCGAAAGCAAATCAGGAAGTCTTTCAGACCTCTTGGGTATTTTCCTTCCAGAGGGGAATCAGGCAGGAACCAAGACACTCCAAAGTTTTCATAGTAGAGGGCTGCATCACAGAATTACTAATACGGTAACGGTCAGGACATCTGGGCCAGAGGCAGAGGTCTGGCAGGAGTAAAAGCAAGTGGTTGAACCTGACAAAATCCAATAGAGAACCCACAGAAATTAGGCTGTACCTTGCTAAGAGCTTGACTCTCCAATTCACACACTATCATGCCTGCTGTAAAATTTTAAATGTACAACATGTTTTACAGTAAAAAAAATCGTAACTTCTACTCATGGAAATGAGATAATGATTTCTATTTCTCATTGTACTGTAACAATTTTCTTTTTGCTTTTCTGACAATAACTTTTCTTTGCTTAATTTATTTATGTGTATAAAAATTGTTTTTTTTTCTTATTGTTCCCCTCTTTTCTTCTACGAAGATATCAACTTCAAAATCTTCACTATTGTAGGTATTGAATTTTGTCTCAAGTTTTCAATTCTTCATTATTCACAAAGGATGCAGGTATTGCTTTCTTTGGTTCTATGCAATTTCAGTCTTCCTTTTGTGCAACAACAGAAAAACTCTAGTGAAATAAAGATGTCATCATTTTCAGCACCTGCACTGGACTTTCTCATCTGTCAGTTTTAAATCTCCCAGTTAATCTCTTCTCCTTTTTCCTTTTTTTTTTAAAAAAAAAACAACAAAAACAAACCAAACAATTGCATTTTGCTTCATTAGTTATAATTATCTAGAATTCTTTACTAACTACATTCTATATTCATCATCTTTGCACATTTAAACATTAGATAACAAAAAACTTTTTAGGTTCAGAGACAAAAACTTGTTTTAATTTTAAAGAGTTATTAATTTTCTCCTCTCAAATGAAAGCACATTCATTTCTTCAGAAAGCTTATTCCTCTTTCCTGATAAAGCTAAGGAGTCACCATTAACAAAACCACAAAACTTCACATTGAATAGAAGTCTAATTTCTTTCATCACTCAGTCTCACTATTCATATTTTATGATGCATGCTTTTGACTTCTTGACTGTATTTAATTCTTTCTCATTAATGGCACACACTTGTCTCTTATCCCTCCTTGCAAAGATCAATTATTGATCTGTATTAATGTAACTGATGTATCTGTCCCCCATCTATTAGCCATGTGTTTTCAAGCATGTAATTTAACTGAATTCTTTCCTCCTATTACAGTTCCTCTGTCGTCCATTTCTGACAAGCACTGCACTTGCTTTTATTCCCTATTCTTTGTGCTTCATTTTATAAAAAAAAATTACTGTGCTCATTTTATGTTAGTCATTACTATTAACTGTAGTAAAAGGAACTTAATCACCATAGGTTTTTCTTGTTTTGTTTTGAAAAAAAATGCAAATTTTTGCTCAAGAAACATATTAAACATTTACAAAAGTAACAAACTGGTATGCTGGCACTGGTCAGATCCAAACACAGTATAAACTTGTAATTTTACACTAAGGTTCTACAGTTCTCCACTTCATGTGTGATGTCTGGTTAGCAAAGTATCCATTATATCATCATCCTGAAACGCAAGCTGTACCATTTCTAATAGAATCAACTGCTCTGCTCCAAGGGCCTGTATATTTTATACCAATATCCAGGTACCTTCTAAATCATGCTGGAACTGAACAAACCTTTAACTTGGCCAAGATATTCTAAAGACACAAACAGAAAAGAAACTTTCGCTCCTCCTGAAAGGAATTACATTCCTCATTGATGGATGTTTTTACACATGGTCATTTGGACATGTCCAAAGGAAAGACCAACAGCAGAACATACTGACAGTAGTTTGCCCTCCTCCTCCACTTCTCACTCAGAAGGTTGATTAGATGCCATAAAAGCAGATTTCCAGCACATTATTGCAGTTCAACAAATGTCACCATATTGTTTCATCTTAGATTGTCTGAGCAATACCCATGATCCTGTAACTGATGCAAGGGGCTAATCTTTTTCCCAAAACAAACAAGACCAAAACCACTTTGTGAGCAGCAGCAAGCCTTTCACCATCTAGCCCATGACATGGAACTCACCACTCCAGCAGGAACTGACAGTAGTGAGGGATAAATAGACCAGTCACATACTCTTCCTAGTTAAATTCTGTCACCAAAATATGCCTCTCCACCACCATATGGGCTATGAGAACTTACTTAAGCTAAATACCATTGTATTTACCTACTAGCCCACTGAACTTTTTGAGCTGCCTTTTGTGTATCAATCATCTTTATAGTTGTTCAGACATTTTAGGCAAAGATAGACATCACTTACAGTTGGTATTTTCTTCTCTTGAACTAGCTCGACCTTAAGCATTACATAGAATATAAAACACCGTCATATAATTTCAGTATTTGACAAATCAGATGATAATCCCAAGAAAAACAGCGAGTCATGAAACAAGAAAATGAAAAATTTACCATGCCTCTTAGTAATCTGTTCCAATGGTTGCTTGCCCTCACTGCCAGCAGTTTTGACCGTCTCTCCAGTTTGGACTTTATTGACTTAAAATTCCAGCTGTTGGATCTTGTTATGTCTTTGCTTGGCAGACTAAAGAGACCACTGTTATCAAATAATAGCATCGTCCCCCATGCAGTCAATTCCTCCTTTGCAAGCAGTAATTCAATATAATTTTTATATGTAGATTACCAACTCTGTGAGAAAGGCAGGCAGGAATACACTCAGTACACTTAAATTGTGTCATTCCTTTTCACAGTAATACTGAATTAATAGCTATGTTATTATTTAAATTATTAGTCCATATATTGCAATCTATTCATATCCCACAGCTAAACAACATGCGAAAACACCAGGTGGCAAAAATCTGTATTTTTTCCAATTAAAATACATAAACATGCACAAAAGCTGTAAGAACACTAAAGTATGGAGCATCACTTTCAATGGCTCACTGATTAGCCAAATTATTCTCAGGTAATTTGTTATCTCTCTAGGAATCCTCATTTTATACTTTCCAGTGAGCAAAGCTCAATTTTTACATTACTGTTTTCCTGAATTAAGTCTACATGACTTTTCTGTTCAGAAAGTTTCCTTTTAGCAATCAGCATAGGAAGGTAATCAGAGCCCATTTACACAGTAAGGCAAGTTAAAATTCATTAGTACTTGTTGATCTGTACTAAACTTTGATGTTTATTCTAAATCATGTTTCAGTTTAACAAAATGAATGAGCAGTACATGCACATACTGCACTAGACATTTAAAATTAAAATGAAGTTACCAGTCATAATGATCACGTTTTGAATGTATTTACTTAGTTTTCTTTCAGAAAGACATAATATTAGAGATTGCCAAATCTGATGGGTTTCAGGACCCAGAAGGATTCCTCTCACAGCAGCTGGGTTGCTGCAAGGCTGCGGTTCCAAGTCCCCAGATGGAGCCAGTAACAAGGCTGCCTTTGTGTTCCCAGCCAGCCAGCCATACACCATAAATATATACATTTACACATATATTTATATACACACACAGCCAGCCACACAGATCAGCATAAACAGAATAGTGCTTTTACCAGTATCCATAAAAGGCACAAGGGTCTCACAAGCAGGAATAGTACAGATGGCCTGATCCTTCTCCCTGGCTGATCACAACCAAGTCCACCGCTGGAACAGACAGACACACACATACATCGCCTGCCTCTCCATTAGCTGGTTGTGGACACTTGGTCTGGTCAGTAGCTGGCTCCCAGACCCCAGGGCTCCTCCAGCAGCTGACACTTCATGTCCCTGAGGTTTGTGTTCACTGCAGTTGCTGGTACTCAGACTTCTTACCCTACTTGAGGACCAGTCTGACCTGCAGTTTGATGACATTCACCCAATACACAGAACAGAGATTACACCACACACGGAGGATGATTAGAAACAGGATTTAAGAAGAACATAGGGATAGACTGTGGTAGTCAAGCTCAGTCAGACAAGCGTATTAACCAGCAACCTGTATGCACTCAACCAGCCTCTTTTACCCCACTCATCTCTCTATTTTCCTCACACTTGTTCAAGATGGACCTACCTGTTCACCTTGATCCTTCTCCACCTTCGGTCCCATAGTAAAGTTTCACACCCCACCATGATCCCCTTAAAAAATTGCATGTTTTACACAGTCCCCAAATTCTCTTCCCTTTGTACGTTCTATGCCCCTGAGAGGCAATAACCTTTTGCTCTTCATAGCCTTTCAGGGATTTTTGTCCTTGACTCATCTCTCTGCATTTCACATCAACTACAATGGTCTAAATCATTTGCCCTTGATAGTTTTATTGAGGAGTAAATTCAGTGTGCTCCTTTCAGTTTTCACTGATTATACTAGGGTATCCCAGCCTGTCATTGTTCCTCTGATGCTTACTGGGTCTTTGTGCTTATTGTGATTAGCCTTTAACCAGATTACCTAACAAAACATGTATCCTGATACTAGCTAATACAGAATCATGTTATGCAATTACATGCAACCACGTGATCACCATGACTGCATTTCAGTGGTAGCATATAATGGTATTACTAGCTCTATAGCAAATCAATTTTTCTGTCAAAAAAGCCACCCATTTGACCAGTGTAAACAGGCTTGATACATTCTTGAAAAATATAATGGTTTATTATTTGAATTGGGAGGGAAAAAACCCAAAAATATTAGGGATTGAGTTGCAACAGGTACAATTCCAGATGCCTACAAAAAAGCCTGATCACAGGAACAGGCTTCATCTACAGTGGAACAGTGGGAGCTGTCAGGAGAAATCTGTCATTCATGATGGATCCCACAGCCCGAAAGAAGTGAGGTTGCTGCTGCTCCATGTCCCCAAGTCCAGCCAGTAGCAAGGCTGAAGATACTCTCCCAGCAGGCACACAGACAGAAGCACACAAACACACAGCTGGCCACACAGATCACAGACACACAGCACTCATACAAACAGACAGTACCAGCACCCTCATCCTGCTTCCCTCTGGCTGGACAGGATAGAGGTCTACTAGTGAGAATATATATATATATATATATATACACACACACACGTAGAAGGTGAATCCCTCCAGCAGCTGGGCTCAGACAGTGTGCCCAGCAGCTGGCCCCTGGAGCCCAGGCTTCCCAGTTGCTAGCACCTGGACATAAGAGACCCAGAAGCTGCAGCCCTACTCCAGTTGCTGGGACAGACCATTACACACACACACACACAGAGCTGGCCAGGACTGTCCAGGTCCCAATACCCACCCTCTGCTGTGCTCTCTTGCCCCTAGAGACACCCAGGTGCTCTCACACCCAGAGTCAGCCCTAGAGACCCGCTCACCATCTTGCTTCCAGGTCACTTCTCTTACTCGCCAGCTTGTCTGGCTTGATCTTCACTAGTGGTCACACACACCCTTGCAGACCTGCACTTGCCCCAGTTGCTAGCACCACAGACACATGGGCCCTCTGCCCCATGGGGTCTGACCACAGTTGTTGCATGCAGATGCCCCTGCACACACAGAAGAGCACACCCCCAGCCTGGAAAGATTTGGAAAGGAATTTAACAAGTAGGACAGGCTGCGGTGAACTTGTGCGGGGCAGGGACAGACAAGAGTACTGACCAAACTATTTACATACAATGACCCCTTTGAATCCTCTTCCCCTCCCTGTTTTCCTACTCCCAGTTCCTCCCAAAATCACCTAGACCCCTCCCTTTCCCTATCATTGATTCCTGCTCTAAACACCCTATAAATCCTTTGTGATCCCAAACTGCTTTTCCCCTGCATCCCACAATGTGTCCCACCCCTAGGAAGCAACTCCTCTTACTGTGAAAGGTGATTTGTAGAGCTGCTCCCAATGACCCATCATGACGGATTTCATGCCTAGTCACTGGGGCTGATGGTTCAGCTGGGACAACTCTAGGAGGGGCCGAGACAAGGTGGTGGTTCCTCAGGAGTCCTCGATTTGGGTTCCTACCTGTCCTTGTGCATTCCTATGGTCCTCTGGGCTTGTGCAGACAGGCCCTGGAGGGGCTGATGGCCCCTGTGATGGCCTGGGAGTAGCCCGGCAGGGTATTATTTGGGTTCCCTCTCCTGCTACTGTCTTTCTGAGCTCCTTTGTGGGTGTGGAGATGCGCTTTATCACATAACCTAACAGTAGCATGACACAAATAAAATGAGTCAACATAGAAGGTATGGAGCAGCTTCAGACAACCAGGCAATAAAGCAAGTAAAAAGAGAAGTGAGAACATGGGGACAACAGCAGGAAGAAGTTTTAAAAAAATCAGAACTGCATACAAAAGCATTATTACAAAGATCAGCTGGAAGAACAGAAAGTCCTGGAAGTTATCCCAAGTATTTAGAAAGACAAGGAATGCTGCAATACTAACCATGCACACACATTTCCAGCTAAGATCTTGAAGATATCAACAGGAACACATTAACACTGAAGGTTTTGTTTCCCTTGCTGTTCCCGTGCTCCCCCACATGCACTGCTCAGAGACGTCTCTGCAGCAACCAACATGGAGCCAACAGGAAACAAACCTGACATGCTCACGCTTGGACTATCCATCACTGAGACAATTTCTTACAGTGGCACCACTGAATTTCATGACTGCTGTACATGACTATCCACAACAGTGAGCTTCCTCCTAAATAATATTGTCCCAAAGTTTGGCTGTTGCTGTGATGATAATGTTACAGGCAACCCTCCTTTCCCCAGTGCTACACGTATGAGGTACTTATTTAGGTATGTAGAAAAAAGTCTTCATCAGCTGGCTACTTACGCTGATAAACCTTTGATTTTTCCAGTGACCCATCACAAAGTGCACTAAGATAATAAGCTCACTGATTCAACCAATAACCAAGTGCAATAACATGAATCCAACCACAGACTAAGATCCCACTGCAGAAGCAGTCACTGTAAAGACTGATCAAGCAAATAATTTGTCAAACACCTGACTGTGCTGAGACTAACTTGAACATGACATTTACAGGAAAATGAAGCAAAAGATGTTTTCCAGAATTTTCACATCACAAAGCTTGCTTCACATGACGACCAGAGATGTCAGATAAACATTATAAAAAACCCTCATCATCTATTCTAAAAGGAAGGATACTTTCTGATGGGCTAATTAATTGGTGGCAACAAGGAACCTTTCATGTTATCACGGAAGCATTGTTAACAGTAATAAATTGTACCTTCCCTGAAGCAACATAAAATCAATGACTTTACAAGAAATTGTTAGAACAATAGTGATGCTCTTTTGAAATGTGTGAAGGTTGTGATGTTAAGAACATTAAATTTTCATACATTTAATTATTTAGAGATATTTAATGGTATTGAGTTCGACCTATTTTCTTAATAACTGG
This sequence comes from Aptenodytes patagonicus, assembly GCF_965638725.1. Classification (NCBI taxonomy): domain Eukaryota; kingdom Metazoa; phylum Chordata; class Aves; order Sphenisciformes; family Spheniscidae; genus Aptenodytes; species Aptenodytes patagonicus. The sequence continues at coordinate 117,721,050 of NC_134949.1, read as the reverse complement.
TTTAATAACAGTTTAATAGGTAAAGCAAAAGCCGTGCACGCAAGCAAAGCAAAACAAGGAATTCATTCACTCCTTCCCATCGGCAGGCAGGTGTTCAGCCATCTCCAGGAAAGCAGGGCTCCATCATGCCTAACGGTTACTTGGGAAGACAAACGCCATAATACCAAACGTCCCCCCCTTCCTTCTTCTTCCCCCAGCTTTATATGCTGAACATGACGTCATATGGTATGGAATATCCCTTTGGTCATTTGGAGTCAGCTGTCCTGGCTGTGTCCCCTCCCAGCTTCTTGTGCACCCCCAGCCTACTCGCTGGTGGGGTGGGGTGAGAAGCAGAAAAGGCCTTGACTCTGTGTAAGCACTGCTCAGCAGTAACGAAAACATCTCTGCATTATCAACATTGTTTTCAGCACAAATCCAAAACATAGCCCCATACCAGCTACTATGAAGAAAATTAACTATACCCCAGCCAAAACCAGCACATTCTCCACCCCTTACTCCACACCATTTATGTCATGCTCAGGTCTCACACTATCCAATACATTCTCATTACCCACCCCCACCCTTCCCATCCTTTCATATAATACACAGATATCATTCCCTCAGTCTATGGACCACCCCCATAAAACGCCCATAAAATGCCCAGAAATGTCCACAAAATGTCCACTGAGTTCATTTAGACCATGACTTTGGGCTCCATCTGTGATGGTGGTCACTCAGGACAGGAGAGGTGGTGTGTTGCGTGGAGTTACTGGGCACCAAAGCCAGCTCAGGTCAGGTCACTGCTGCACTTGCACTGCTTTTTGTAAGGCTTTTCCTCCGTTGGTTCAGGTGGTTCCTGCTATAGTAATTCCCATAACATGCAACTCAAATCAGGGGTTACAACAATTTAAAGGTATTTCCATTACAATCTCCACCCCTGGTCCCTTTGGGCCAGACCATGGGGTTTAACATTGCAATGAACTCCTCCCCTTGCCCCTGCTCTGGCTGGGACTTATCCACAGACTGCAGTCCCTTAGGGTAGTACCTGCTCCAAGTGGAGCCTTATCTATGAGCCAGTGTCTCTCCAGGGGTATACCTGCTGCGGTTTAGACTTATCCACAGCCACAGTCACTTTGGGGCCCACCTGTTCCAGCATGGCCTTCTCCATGGGCCACAATGTCGTCAGAGATATACCTGCTGTGGCACAGACATAACCATGGCCACAGATGTTTCGAGATGTACCTGCTCTGGCATGGGCTTATCCACAGCCACAGACACTTTGGGGTGTCCTGCTCCCGCATGGACTTATCCACAGATCACAGTCCCTTCGACTCGAGTTCACACTGGAGTTCCAGCCTGTCCAGTACAGCAGCACAGAAACAGCAGCGATGCCCTGGCCATCTACCAGCCCAGGCACATCGCCATTGCTGTTATCAAAATATTCCCAGGCACAGTAGTGTAGGATGATAAGCAGTACAGCAGCACAGCAAGCAGCATAAGCAAAAAGCAGCCACTAACGAGCACTAGACTCTAATAGACGATAAGGCAAGCAAGCCCCATGGCAAGCACAGGAGTGTGCTGATTAATAGCTAAACAGCAATAACAGCTATAAATTCAATCTAACACATTCCAATCAAACGTGTCATTATCTTGAACCCTTCAAGCCCCACGTTGGGCGCCAAAAAGGACTGCCGTGATTTAACCCCAGCCAGCAACTAAGCACCACACAGCTGCCCACTCACTCCCCGCTGGTGGGATCAGAGAGAAAATCGGAAGGGTAAAAGTGAGAAAACTTGTGGGTTGAGATAAAGACAGTTTAATAAGTAAGGCAAAAGCTGCACACACAAGCAAAGCAAAACAAGGAATTCATTCACTCCTTCCCATCGGCAGGCAGGTGTTCAGCCATCTCCAGGAAAGCAGGGCTCCATCACACATAATGGTTACTTGGGAAGACAAACGTCATAATACCAAATGTCCCCCCCTTCCTTCTTCTTCCCCCAGCTTTATATGCTGAGCATGATGTTATATGGAATGGAATATCCCTTTGGTCATTTGGAGTCAGCTGTCCTGGCTGTGTCCCCTCCGAATTTCTTGTGCACCCCAAGCCTACTCGCTGGTGGAGTGGTGTGAGAAGTAGAAAAGGCCTTGACTCTGTGTAAGCACTGCTCAGCAGTCACGAAAACATCCCTGTGTTATCAACATTGTTTTCAGCACAAATCCAAAACATAGCCCCATACTAGCTACCATGAAGAAAATTAACTCTATCCCAGCCAAAACCAGCACAGGTGACAACAGACTAGGTCCTCCTAGATTGATATTTTCCTGTCCTCAGCATGGGGCAAAGCCAGGGTTTGGGATGTGGATGGCAGAAGATTAGTCACGTCCATTCTGCTTTACCTCCAAGCCAATGTATCTTACATACTGTGTAATATATTCGCAAGACATATGTATTATATTTGAATGTAAGGTACGTAATATGAAAAAGTCTATTTTTACTAGAAACATTATTTGGTAGGGAGGTGGGAGAGGAAAGAGTTTAGAACAAATTATAAACTTTCTTCTTGAGGGAAAAAGTCCCCAATAAACTGTAATCGTAATCTTCTGGAAGAAAATAGTCATTATTGTTCCTCCAAGCAAGGTTTACTTCTTATTTACTGAATTCTTATATGAATTTCACAGATGTAGAAAAAGATTCCAAGAGTAACCACTGTCATGACAAATTTCATCCTGCTTATTGATCTTTTGCTATAATTATGAAATGGCTCTTCTCTCATCAGTACGAATCTAGATAACTTCCCCACAGTCACCTAGAAAAGATATATCAAAACTGAGCCTCACTTCAGTATAAATTTACACAGACTTATATGAGGTAGCTATTTTTGTTACTCAGGTCACTAAGGATTTCTCTGATTGTTTTGGCTGAGACACAAATTTTAACTCCCTCCCCCCCCATTTTTGAAAAGTTAAGAAATTCCTTTGAAAATGTAACCAGGTCACCACCTGGAGTGAACCCTTATCCTTGTCTTTCCATCCACTGGGGAGGGCAAGTGTCATTAGCTCTGTTCTCCTGGATATTTCTCCCCATTGGCTTGGAATCCAGTCTTAATGTTAATTATGGATAACTAAAATCTACTACTGAAGATTAAATATACCCATCTTCTTAAAGAGTAAGACAGAGGTCATAACAATTGTCAATAGTTACACAAACATGATTAGTACTAATTTAGCCTTAAGTGCTAAAACATCACTTAACAGGTAAACTGAAGCAGTTTTTACACATAAATTAACCAGTAGGAGATGTTGCATAACTAGAAAGAGGAAATTCCTGCTGTGGTATCCTCCAGAAAACTATTCTTTTGGTAGGGAATTATTGGTAGAGAAGACAAAAAATTTGCCTTTTATATTTACTCATTATATGAATTATAACAAACACACATGAATGAGAAACACAGAAATAGAGACAGCATGCTATCTAAAACCAAAGGTATATGCCTAGAAAACAACTTACCAAGTTTAAATTGATAATTATAGTGCTTTAGACACTGTCCTGGAAAGAAAAAAAAAAAAAAAGGAGGATATCATAATGTTTGCCCACCTTACTATGACCAGGTTAGGATACATTAAAAGGCTATTCTCTGTCATTACTATGATCAATAAAAATATATTTCCCACACTGACCATTAGGTTAGATTGGAGTTAGGTAAGATTCAGTTAATTACTGTTACTTTTTGGAAGCTTACATGGCTGGGCAGAGTTTAACCTATCCCAGAAATTTTCAAATTTGCTTAAGAAGAAATTAATAGGCTAATTTAATCCTTTACTAGAGGCAAAAATACATTTCCACGGAGGAAAACTTTGTGATGCCCTTTTTCAGAATAACCTTGGCTTGTTAAAACAAGTTGACTAACAAATCGTGTGGGATATCATCTTGGGTAAAGTTTTCCCAAAACATTCTTCAGACATGTCTTTTTCTCATTTACACAATTTATGCAGCTACACTGTGAGCCATCTTATCAAAACAAGCATTAACCTACCTCACTTCCACATTGAGCTATCTCAGAACTACCTCATCAAAATTGCTGTCATCTGAAAAGCGCAACCTGATTAATGTCTTATAAAATAGATTAAATATATCTGATCATGCAACCCACACACAATCCAGTTCACAACTTCAACATATTACATATCTTTATTATCATACCAACCAATTAGCAAAGACTTTGTTTCCTGAGGTATATCATACTACTCTACAACTATCCCACTGCCATTTTGATTTCATTGACAAATTATTATTGTAATATTCCTCTAAGATTTTATTGTTCTCAGAGATTGCATTCCTTTCTACTTGCTCAACTCCAAATGCTTAACATGGATTGCTAAACCTCAAAATCCTCATCTAGCCATAAAAGCTCAAGGGGTAGTGTCTGCCAGATCTGTTGTGGTTTTTTTTTTTGTGCTGACTGAAATGTACTGTTTGCAAATGTACCTTGGTTTGATCACTTGACCTAACTGGAGGACTTGGCCAGAAACATAAGACAAAACTTCGCTATCATCTTAGAAGTATTGTCAATGCTCGCTACATGTTCCAGCACAAAGTAGTAACCTTGTCAAACTGAGCCATGAAAGCTTTAATACAAACAGAAGAAAATGAAGTAAGTCATGTCTGGGCCACATAATGACCAAATTTCACTGTATTGCCTCACTACTGTTTTTTCATGTTTCTAAGAACAAAGAGTTTTCATTCTGCCAGTTAGAAAGCAAACTGTAGTGAAAAAAATCAAAATGATTTTTTTTTTTTTTTTTTTTTTAATGAAACAATGGGGTTTAGGCCTTGGAGGTGGGTTTCAGCCCATCTCACCTACACGCTGAAATTTCACTCCCCTGTAGCTTGGACGTTTAGAACAAAGCAAGCTCATAACTCTCTAAGTGGTCCTGGGTATGCAGAAATTTCCAACCTCATACTTATCAGTCAAATCCCACTGCAGCACAGCTGTCTACCTATATTGATCAAGCTGGAGATCTGAGTCCTAGAGCTGATAATCAGGCTAAGCAAAGAATTAGTTCTCTCACTACTGAAAAGCTTCTTTGTTAATGCAGAGTACAACAGCTGTCATCACAGAGGGATGTGCATTTATTTTGGGGACAAGCAAATACATTCAGTGTCCCAGTTCTGGTCTTTCAATGGTTGCACTAGCATTGTGAACAAAGCACACTGGTGCTATACACCTTAGTCATCCAGCCCCAGTGATCTCCTATAGCAAATCAGGCTTCTTTTCACAAACATGCTCCTACGTTTCTTTCAAATCAAACCATAGGCCATAAAACAACAGTGTTACCCCAAGTCTTTATTGGGCAATACAGCCAGGGCATGCACCACTAGACCAGGACTGTAAGTTGCACAGTGAAATGCTCCTGCCTGAATTGTAAAATAGCCATCAAAATGCCAGCAGCTGCTTGAAATTCCCCTCTCCCCATATTCAGAAGGTTTAATATTACCATAACACCTTGTTAACAATGATGAGCAATAAACTGCTAGTGTCCCAAAAGAGTCTGGTGGCAAGTGAAGCATCAGAAGACACTGAGATCACCAGCTTGGCCTGTCCCATTCCTTTGCTGTGGGGGCAGCATGACTTTCAGGCTCTTCTCTCAGCCCACCAATGTTCCCGTGAGCCATTCCTCCCCCCCTCCTTTCCCTGTGGCCAGGACAGGTCCCTCTCTGCCATTCATCCCTGTACTGACAGATTCCTGTTTTTCTGCACTCCTGATGGTCCCAGAGCATTTGCTCTGATTCTCCCCTGGAAGTGGCTCCCTCTTCCTACTGACTACATGGGCAGCATGACTATCCTTTTCAGCACCATCTTTCAAATAACTGCAGGTACAGTTATTTATTGTCTCTGTATGCGCTCATCTTAAATTTAATTCTACTGCAAAGACATGACTTCAAGTCAGATTGAAGTTTTTACTGTAGTAAAAAAAAAAAAAAAATTTTGTTTTTTGCTTTCCATCCTCCCTTCTTCTAAATACTTAAGAAAACTCAGCTGTTAAAGAACCAACTTAGTTGAAGGCAGAGACGCAACAATCACCAAGTTCTCTACAGGTTTTTTCCCTTACACTACAAAAATTGTTATTAAAAATACAACTAATCTCTCCCCCACTTTCTTTTTTTTTTTAATTCTCTCCTGTATTGTTTCTCTCCTTACTTTCATTTCCTACTTTTTCAGTGAATACCATGAATCACTTCTGTCTGACTGCACACCGAAGAACAGCCAGAGTGCGGGAGTGGAGGCTTCTACTCTGGGAAATTCATATAATACCCAGCCTCACAAATCTGAGGAATTTCCATGGGTGCTGAGAGCTTTTGGTGGATCTCTCCAATGAGAATATGAAAATCTAAATTGATTTTACACCATGGCTTTAAATGGAATTCACCATGAAATAGAGATTATTAGATTTCTTCACAGTAAATAGTGTCAATCGAAATATTTTGTATGAAAAAGGAATGATGTGCAAAGAATAACATGATGTGACATAAGTATTCATAAAACAAAGATGCCATCTTTGATATCTTTATGTTTTGTGTTGGCTGCAATTAAAGTTCAAGATCTGAATATCGCTAATATGAGAATTGCTCAGCTTTAGCCTTTCACATGCCAACTTCATAGGAACTACTCCCCTCTCCCTGCCAGCAAAGGCCCAAGAAGGAAAAGAGGAAGGGACAAAAAATAAATAAATAAAGCAAAAAACAGAGTAAGCCAAGGTCTGGACAAAAATCTATTGAAATCTACTTTAAAATAGTTAGGCTATAGCCTAACACTTTACACAAGAGTAGAATCAAGCATAAGGCCATCCTGGTCAAAGTTTGCACCCACATGAGCTAGAAATTATGGCAGACTTAGCCATAATTTGGGAGGGTTGGGGGAAAGGTGAGGTGAAGGAGGGAAGTGGACTTGAGCAGAAAGCAAGTGTATTGCTTTGGCCTCTACACCAACAATAAACTTATTACAATAAAACACTATAACACACCTACCAGTGATCACTGTCAGTGTACTGCCTCCCATATGCCAACATCTGTGAGTTATCTGTTACAAAACCCCGGTTAACTATCAAGAACAGATCTCTAAATTACTGTGCCAATTATGCACAGAAGTGGGTTTGCTATTGCTGGTCCATCTGCACGAATCAATATAAGCCAGCTGAAGCTGACTTTAAAAAAAGCATCCAATGATGCTAAACTCAAGTATGCCCAAGAACAAGACCTTCTCTCCTTGCTAGCTTTACTTTCATCAGATCCAAGTTCTTTCTTATCATTAGCTAAACTGTATCTTTCCAGACTTTGTTTCACACGGGTGGAAAACACAAGTCTTTGAACCAGCTGGAATTCATGGCATTTCCCCAGATGTCCAATGACAACCCCCATTTCACCATGGGCCAGTAAAGTCTTAGACTCTTCCTGTCCTTGTGTAAGAGATCAAATATTGTAAATAAACTCTTTTAACTACTATTAACAAACAACAAAATATTTGCTGTAAACAACTTCTTTTAACTACTCAGGCCCATTTTGGAAAAGTCCGTTTTGTAACAGGTTTGGTTTTCCTGAAACTCTCTGTATAAACTCAAGTGGTTTTTAATCAAATTAACATGGGATATGAAAACTCTTTTAGGACATTTATAAAGTCATCAGTATATAATTAACAAAACCATCTCTTTTTAAAACAAAACCTGTATGTGAGCTAACTTCTAACACCACAGTGCTACAGCAAAGGGGAGGAGTGGAAGAGTCTTCTCAACCACATGAATGCAAAAGTAAAATTCAATAAAAATAATCAGCTTTTCCTCCTTTTCCTAACTGGTTGCCAGAAAACTCATCCCATCTCAGCAGAGACCTTGGCATGGATCCTGTATAAAATCATAGCATTCAATTTCCCATGCCTAGCTCAAAAAGCTTTTCTTCGTGTTGCAATATTCAGCAGGTAATTGATTTGAGCTGATTTACATTTTAAGTTCTAGAGTGAGACTGGTGAATTCTCTGTGTTAGTATTTTCACAGATGAAAACTAAAGACAACTCTCCATCCATTTGTGAATTATCCGTGAACACATTTGAGCTTTAAAAATTGGTTTGGTATTCAGATCTATATGATGAAAGGTCCATGTAGCTAGATCTGTTTAAACAGAAAATGATACAGAAGAAATTGTACGTAACAAGACATATACACACCACTCAAAGCAAAGGTGGTGTTGAGGGGAGCCCTTTCACTTCACTAACAGAGAAAATGAGAATTGTTCCTGCATGTAACTTTCTAATGGGGGTGGCAGACAGCACTAGTGCCAAGCAGGGGAGGGCTTTACTGAGTTTAAGACATTCCTCTGAGCAAGCCAAGAAACTGCTCGTAAGAAAAGACTCACCACATCCTGAAGCTGTAAATCTCAGCTACAGCCTAAAGAGTGCTAGAAAACATGAGAGCTTATACAACACTTCAGCTAATTTTCTACTACACCGTGCTGAATTGAAATGAAAGTCTTTTAAAATTAGGCTCCTATATCACTTAACTTTTGAAAGTTAAACTAGAAACATGCATATGGTCTCATCACAGAATACCCTGGTGACTGGGAGACACACCAATTATTCAGGGACACAGTAGTCTTCTTCTATATGCACCCTAAGAGAAGTGAAGTCCTTATACATGGCAAATGCATGGGTACATGCACATGAATGTAAGAGTCTATATGCATGATATACTGTCACAATTTAGGATAATATCATGAGCTACTGAGGTTCATCATGAAGTTATGCAAGTGGAATAGCAAAAATACTTTTACAGCAAAGCTGGTGCAGAAGGGAAAGTAAGCAAAAGGAAAGAGAATATCCAAAATAATGCATGGCTTGTTAGAAACAGAGGCACAGTAGGATAACTACTCAAAAAAACCTTGATGTACTTCTCCTTTTCAGTAATTCTTTGTACCCCACACCTTCATGTCACTTTTTATATTACTACCTTTGCATAACACATTTTTCCATCTTCTTCCTTCCCCACCACCATATCGTGATATCATGACTACCTGCTCTGATTACACAAAATGTCCCCCACCTTTTCTTCCCGACACCACTTACCTTCCTTTTAAGGCATGTGCTAAGGAGACAAGACCTCCTACTTGATAATACTTATAGGAACAAAGACCAATGATGGTGTCTTTGCACAGTATTTCACTGAGTCCCTATATCCTTTTGTTTCTGTAGAACTGGATAATTCCCTTGTCTTTTGCCTTCTTCATATGCTGTTGGTTAAACATTTTTTCCATTCAGTAAGACAACTTAACGTATGCATGACTTCAAAAGGGTCTTGAAAACACCCTGACTGACCCAAGCTTTCCAATGCTTCTACCTACAATGTTCCTACAGAAAATTCTCTAGTAGTTTGTTAGAAAGATGTGTAAACATATATATACACACACAAATATACACCTACATATATGTATATATACAAAGTAGCATCTTTAGAACAACTTTTTTTAGATTCTTAAACCAAACAAAAAAACCCAGCTCTATAAAACAGCACAGCTTCAGTTCAGCTTACCTTGTTGCACTGCTGGAGTTCACACAATGCAGTATAAATGTGCGTTAAGAAGCTGACACATCCTACTATCAGATCTGAGCACTGAAGCGTTCTTTCTTGTAGTGTTAAAGAGATTTAAGCATAGAATCATAGAATGGTTTGGGTTGGAATGGACATTAAAGGTCATCTAGTTCCAACCCCCTGACATGGGTAGGGACACCTTCTACTAGACCAGGTTGCTCAAAGCTCCATCCAACCTGGCCTTGAACACTTCCAGGGATGGGGCATCCACAACTTCTCTGGGCAACTTGTTCCCGTGCCTCACCACCCTCATAGCAATGAATTTTTTCCTTATATCTAATATAAATCTACCCTTTTTCAGGTTAACGCCATTACCCCTTGTCCTATCACTACATGCCCTTGTAAAAAGTCCCTCTCCAGCTTTCTTGTAAGCCCCCTTCAGGTACTGATAGGCTGTTATAAGGTCTCCCCGGAGCCTTTTCTTCTCCAGGCTGAACAAGCCCAACTCTCTCAGCCTTTCTTCACAGGAGAGATGTTCCAGCCCCCTGATCATTTTTGTGGCCCTCCTCTGGACCCGCTCCAACAGGTCCGTGTCTTTCTTATGCTGAGGACTCCAGAGCTGGATGCAGTCCTCCAGGTGGGGTCTCACGAGAGCAGAGTAGAAGGGCAGAATCACCTCCCTCGACCTGCTGGCCACGCTTCTTTGGATGCAGCCCAGGATAGGGTTGGCTTTCTGGGCTGCAAACGCACATTGCTGAGTTATGTTGAGCTTCTCATCAACCAACACCCCCAAGTCCTTTTCCTCAGGGTTACTCTCAATCCATTCTCTGCCCAGCCTTTATTTGTGCTTGGGATTGCCCTGACCCAGGTGCAGGACCTTGTATTTGCCCTTGTTGAACTTCATGAGGTTCATATGGGCCCACCTCTCAAGCCTGTCAAGGTCCCACTGGATGGCATCCCTTCCCTCCAGCATGTCAACTGCACCACACAGCTTGGTGTCATCAGCAAACTTGCTGAGGGTGCACTCAATCCCATTGTCCATGTTGCTGACAAAGATGTTAAACAGCACCAGTCCCAATACCAACCCCTGAGGAACGCCACTCGTCACTGGTCTCCACTTGGACGTCGTGCTTTTGACCACAACTCTTTGAGTGCAACTATCTAGCCAATTCATTATCCACCAAGTGGTCCATCTGTCAAATCCATGTCTCTCCAACTTAAAGACAAGGATGTCATGTGGGACAGTGTTGGATGCTTTGCACAAGTCCAGGTAGATGACATCAGTTGCTCTTCCCTTATCCACCAATGCTGTAACCCCATCATAGAAGGCCACCAAATTTGTCAGGCATGATTTTCCCTTAGTGAAGCCATGCTGGCTGTCACCAATCACCTCCTTATTTTCCATGTGCCTTAGCACAGTTTCCAGGAGGATCTGCTCCATGATCTTCCCAGGCACAGAGGTGAGACTGACTGGCCTGTAGTTCCCCACGTCTTCCTTTTTTCCCTTTTTAAAAATGGGGGTTATGTTTCCCCTTTTCCAGTCAGTGGGAACTTCACCAGACTGCCACGACTTCTCAAACATGATGGATAGTGGCTTAGCAACTTCATCCGCCAGTTCTTTCAGGACCCGTGGATGGATCTCATCGGGTCCCATGGACTTGTGCACCTTCAGGTGCCTTAGATGGTCTCGAACCTGGTCTTCTCCCACAGTGGGCGGCTCTTCATTCTCCCAGTCCCTGCCTTTGCCTTCTGCAGCTTGGGAAGTGTGACTTGAGCACTTGCCAGTAAAGACTGAGGCAAAAAAGTAATTGAGTACCTCTGCCTTCTCTGTGTCCTGGGTAACCAGGTCTCTCGTTTCATTCCAGAGAGGGCCCACATTTTCCCCTGTCTTCCTTTTAACCCCAACGTACCTATAGAAGCTTTTCTTGTTGCCCTTGATGTCCCTGGCCAGATTTAGTTCTATCAGGGCTCTTAGCTTTCCTAACCTGATCCCTGGCTGCTCGGACAATTTCTCTGCATTCCTCCCAGGCTACCTGTCCTTGCTTCCACTCTCTGTAGGCTTCCTTTTTGTGTTGGAGTTTGTCCAGGAGCTCCTTGTTCATCCATGCAGGCCTCCTGGGGTTTTTGCCTGACTTCCTCTTTGTTGGGATGCATCGCTCCTGAGCTTGGAGGAGGTGATCCTTGAATATTACCCAGCTTTCTTGGGCCCCTCTTCCCTCCAGGGCTTTGTCCCATGGCACTCTACCAAGCAGATCCCTGAAGAGGTCAAAGTCTGCTCTCCTGAAGTCCAGGGTAGTGAGCTTGCTGTGCGCCCTCCTCAGTGCCCTAAGGATCTTGAACTCCACCATTTTGTGGTCCCTGCAGCCCAGGCTGCCCTTGAGCTTCACATTCCCCACCAGCCCCTCCTTGTTGCTGAGAACAAGGTTCAGTGTAGTACCTTTCCTTACTGGCTCCTCTGCCACTTGGAGAAGGAAGTTATCATCAACGCATTCCAGGAACCTCCCGGATTGCTTATGCGGTGCCGTGTTGTCCTTCCAACAGAGATCAGGGTGGTTGAAGTCTCCCATGAGGATGAGGGCTTGTGAGCGTGAGGCTGCTCCTATCTGTCTATAGAGGGCCTCATCTGCTTGGTCTTCCTCATCAGGTGGCCTATAGCGACCCCCACCATAATGTCACCTGTCCCTGCCTTCCCTTTAATCCTGACCCATAAGCTCTCGGCCAGCTCCTCATCCATCCCCAGGCAGAGCTCCATGCACTCATTGGTCATTGACATAGAGGGCGACACCCCCTCCTCATCTCCCCTGCCTGTCCTTCCTAAAGAGCCTGTATCCCTCCATCCCAACACTCCAATCATAGGAGTCATCCCACCATGTCTCCATGATGCCAATGAGGTCGTAGCCCTGCAGGCGTGTTCACGTCTCTAACTCCTCTTCTTTATTCCCCATGCTACGTGCATTTGGGTAGAAGCATTTAAGTTGGGCCCCTGATGAAGCTGTCTTACTGGCTGGAGTTCCTTTGTGCTGCTCTTCAGGCGCTCTCCTGCTGACCTGTGTTCCTTCTCCAGGCTCCGGGCATCTATTGCTGGCCCTGGCATCAAACTGGTAGGAGTGGGATGGACTGAGGTTCCCCTCCCCCGGCATCTCTAGTTTAAAGCCCTCTTCACCAGCTTGGCAAGCCTATGACTGAAGATGCTCTTCCCCTTCTCTGACAGATGGACCCCGTCAGCCCCCAGTAGACCAGGTTTCTCAAAGCAAGTCCCATGGTCTAAGTAGCCAAACCCCTGGCTGTGGCACCCGTCCTGTAAACATTTGTTGATTCACCATATTCAGCTGGCCCTTTCAAACCCCTTCCCTTTGACCGGCAGGACTGACGAAAAAACTACTTGCACTCCAGAGTCCCACACCGCTGCTCCCAGGTCTCTGTAGTCCTTCTAGATAGTCCTCAGACTGCTCCTGACTGTATCACTGGTGCCCACGTGAAACAACAGCAGCAGGTAATAGGCAGTGGGCTGTACAAGGCTTGGTAGTTTATTGCTGAAAAGTTGTTTTTTTGGGGAAAAGGTGGCACTGAACCCAGATACAGACTGAGTTTGCTTTTGTTTGTGTTCACAAGGCTAACCAATTATATCCTTTTGCTTCTCCCTTCCCCCACAGGTAATTGGGTTTTTATGTTAGTCTCATATGCTGAAAAACAATGTTCTATACTCAGTCTTTCCACAATATAAAAATACACCCAGCAGACTGTATTTTTGAAAAGTAATCACTTTCCTGGAAAGTGGAAAAAATCCAGGTATCTTCCAAGGATATTTAAAAAAGGAGAAATGACAGGCAGAGGGTGGAGTGGAAGGAGGATTGGAACATACATCCTAACGAATGAAAAGTCAGATGATAGTATCTCACACTGAATCCTGGCATATGGGGTAGCAGTCCTTGCAATACAGAATTTCACTAAGAAAAACATTTGGAAAGTGGGAAAACAGTGGGAAATCAGGATGAAACAATGAAAATGCCAGTCCAGCAGTTCAAGTTTGGTATAACATAACTCGCATGAATAATAAAGATGCATATCCTTTTGTTCTGATAGACTGACAGATAAATAGGCCTAGGTGACTTGAATACCATAATTACATATTTGTAAACCAAAGAATAAATACTTACAGACTGAATAGCATTGCACTACCATTCTTTTTATGAACATTCAAGAAGCATACTATTTTTGTTTACAAGGCATGATAAAAAGGGTCTCCTCCCACAAAACACTCAAGGAAGCTGGTTGTCATTGCACTTTGACTCTACTTTAAATACTTATTGGCATAAGAAGAGAAAACTTATTAGAAGTTTATTACTATCGGAGATTGTTGATTTTCCCTAATTACTGTATTTAATAATGCAACAACTACCCAGCAGGATACACATGTTATTTTATGTAGCGTAGTTTCAATAATTAATCTCTAAAAGCAGTATGTGTAATTCTAAAGGGATGGGATTCATAAATTTTGTTAAAGATTGCTTGACGACCAGCACCTACAAATAATAAATTGATCAACATTCCTTTTAGGAAACTACTGAGCTTATTATTGCACTAACAGTTTGATTTTTCCTGGAACTGAAACCTTTACTGGGGCAAGACACAGCTCTTGTAGGAGGCAAGCGGAACAAAAGACCAAGCTCAAGTATGCGGTGATCATCTCAGGATGCTCCAGGAGCTTTGACAGACAGGTCCAACTGATTTAACCTATCTTTAAACATTTAAGTAGTCATCTAACATATTACAGCTCCCACTTGCCTAGATACTCCATCCAACGTGGTTACTGCTTCCCCTGCCACAGCAAACAAGTCCCCTCAATTCTCATCTTAACATCAAAGTTTACTGGCCAGGGGAAACATGTTTTTACTCATAGTCGTTGGGGTAGCTCTTGCATAGATACTTTTCCCAGTCTGTCTCCTTTCCTATAGGTCAGTAAATCCTACACAATGGTGAGCCAGGTACCTTAACCCTTAATAGGACGTCACTGTAACTAGGCCAACAGTAACGTGCAGTTTTGAATATCGCTTGCCAGCATGTAGTTATGACTTATGCTTGCCCTTTTCCTCAACTATACCCACTTCCTTGGTAGCTAGAGGGATATCATTACTGCTTTGCACTATCCAGTGGTTTTACACTGCTGAATATATTTCTTAAGTAGAGACTAAACCAGCTTGAGTATCTCCTACTCCCAATTTACCCTAATTCAGCAACAAAATGGGCTGCATAGAAGTTTAATTATGTATTTCTACTTTAAACCACTCCACCACCATAAAACTAGGATGCCACAATAGTGGCACATCTTTTTGGTTATGAGAGTGATACAAAGACAGAGACAAAGTTCGCATATTCAGCCATTGCAGATTTGCCATAAGCCAACTTCGCATACTAAAGTGCACCTCTGTACCGTCCAATTTATATTTTACAAAAAAGACAAAATCCAAAATAATGAACAATGTTGATCTTTAAAAAATAGTGTAGAAATACAATCCTACAGCTTAGAACAATGTGTTTTGATGTGCTTACAATTTGGCCAGTACTATTTGGTGCTTCTTCCTTTTAAGTGCATCTAAAATGGAAAAGATTGTATAATAGACTGTACTGCATACTTTCATTTTATTTTCCATAAGGACAAATTACAATAGTCTAGCTACAGTAAAACACATAGTAGTTAGGGGTTTTTTTTAATTAATTTATTGTACTTGGTATTGCATACTTATAGCTTCTCAGTTTGTTTAGAATAAATAATTTTAATGCTGAACTCAGCATACACAAAATGCTATTAACCACAGGAATAAATATTTGGAAGCTGAGGTTTTAAAAATTGCATCGATGTTATTATTCTACTCAATAATAGCTTTTTCATTGTAATTTAAAAGGCAGTTTGTCTTGCAGTTAAAGTAATAAAATGTGACTGTGTAAAATAAAAAAGCCCTTTTACAAACCACTGATTTAATTATATTTAGAGATCATTGTGAACTAGCTTTATGATTCTATTTTTGCATTGTACTTTTTTTCTTTTTTATCTGCATGCCTATATATATAGGCAGGCAGATTATATATATATATATATATGCAGAGGGGTGTGTGTGTATATTTTAATAACTTATTCAGGTTGCATTGTCATGCTGTGTAGGTTAAAGTTTTCAGCATGCTGTATTTCAACTGTTAAAAATAGTTTTTAAGTGTTCTGAATTCCCAGTTCTCTACAGAAACAAGTTAGGTAGAAGTGATGCAGTTCTACTGTAACTGGGGGATATGAGATTTAAAAAAAAAAAAAAAAAACACTTATAAACTGAACTGATTTACCAATTGATTTTCCAGACTTTATTTTCTTAGCCAAAACTTTACTTGGCTTTGCAAGAAGGGCATCTGGATACATATGTTTTCTACCACTTTTTACTTCCAGCATATGGGCCAAACACAGTGGGTGCCTCATGGCTGAAGACTGAAGGGGGAGCTTATATACAGCCTCCTTATGGCTGGTTCTTCAGCCATAAGGGGTGCAAAAAGAAAGGTGGGGAAAAAATGCAAAAATCTCTTACCTTCCTATTCACACATTTGAAAACACAGCAGATAAAAAATAATCTCCGCACTAGGAAAGAAATTCACAGCCCAGCTTAGTCTGAAGGCAATGTTTGCCTCACAGCATGAGGAACACTGGCAAGTTCATTTGCTCTCGCTCCTTTTGATCACTGCTTTCCATCCATCAAGGCTTGTTAGCAGCTTTTTTTCTCCAACACACTATTCTAAATCACTGCAACTATCCTGCCCAGTTTCAACAGATCAATCCTAAAGGAGAAGTTATCCTTATAAATCCCTCTATACCAGTAGAAATAACATTAATTTTATAGTAAATTTTTCAAATAATCCAAAACTTAAATGATCACACATGCTAGCTGATTTCCCTGGGTTTCTTGAGGCTGATTCTCTCCTGTGAGGATTAAAACATTCAAGGCTTGCTTCCTCCTTGGTGGGAAGGAAGTTTTGTATCCCACACTGTTTAATGAGAAGTTCTGTTGAATTTATATCACAAAAATAACATCTTTCAGGATGAGATAAACTAGCCGTGCTGAGATCCAAATACTGTCCTCATCAACACTGTGCTGAAGTGAATTCAAAGGGTGATCTCTTCAACCTACGGCATTGACGGCCTACAAAATTAACGAATGTTTTCTTCGGCTACAGAAACAGCCTGACACTCCCACATCCACCACTTGTCCTCATCCCCGTTGGAAATCCCCTGCTCCTGCAGGAATGCCTACAGAACTGCTTCCAGTTCAAAACAAAACAAAAAAGAAAAAAATGCATTTCACTACGTCAGCTTATCCTGCAGCCTTACGGACAGGTATGTGTCTGCAAGTATATGTCAGCACTACTGAGGGACAGAAACATTTTAGGACAGTTAGGTCATTGAACAAATTTTCTAGTATACGCAAGAACCTACACCCTTACGTTACAGTCAGTCCACTCATATTTTAAGATAGCTGTCAGGAGGGGCCAGAGGGTGGGTGTAGTTTAGTTACATTTTAAGCTCTGGAAAACAAGAGAGCCATTAAAAATAGCTTCTAATTTTTCTCAGCTGTTTCCAGATTTGCAAGGTGCATCCCTCTCAAAAAGGCTAAGCTGAACTTCAAGTGAAAGAATATGTGTTATCTTAAGAAACAGAGTTGATTTCAGAAATGTCAAAACTCAAACTTCTGTTGAACATCATACTGGTTTTGTATATCCAGCAGAATTTTATTGCAATTTATTTCTTCCTTACCTTATTTGGCTGTCAAGAGTATATTTAATAATTTTAAATCAAATGCGAATTTGTATTTGGTAAAATTAGGCAACATCGGTAAGTGTTTAAATGACAAAGCACTGGACGTTGCTGGTAAAAAAAAAATGAAGAAAATTAAATTTTAATTGGAAATATTATGTTAATATGTCTATACAATTTATTCACCTTTGAGAAACTGCAGCAAACTGACACTAACTAACCAAATGTTTACAACACACCAATCTAAGCTGTTCACAGATTTAACAAACAGGAGGAGTCTGGCTGAACCCCCCTGCAAAAAGAGGTGAGATGATAGTATTTGAATGACTGGTATTGACCCTGAATTACCTTTAACTCACATTTTATTGTCAGTACAGCAGTTTATCCTGCAGACTAAGGAATACTGGAACACCCAAAATTTGACAGCAGGCAACATCTTTATACTGAGCAAAAGAGAAATAAAGTCTCCAAGACGGTTAAGAGCACTTTCAGACAGACGACCTAAAGTGCAGTCAATCATTTTCTGGTCCTGTATTTCAACTCCAGAAACACTTAAAAGCCTTTCACATCTACCTAACTGATATCCCAGCACATTTCCTTGTTATATTTTATGAACAAAGATCTTTCTTATACAGGTGAGCACCACAATTTGGCATGCAGGCTGAGCCATTTTTGAAGGCTGTACTACTCACTTTAATACCACTGTCACTGTCCTCATTCATGTTCTTGGAATGAGTTTGAGTGACTGTGTTTTGTATCCCTTTTCTACACCTTATTTTTATCTAAGGGAAAAGCTACATATGCTGTTGCAAACTGAACCTGAGGTAAAAAAAAATAGCTGCATATAGAGAAGTCTTCATGCTGCAATAAAACTGTATCATTTACACACACGCACGTACCTCCCTCACAGCTTTCACTCTCAGCTGGCTGTTCCCTTCTGAGTATCTTCTCTTCAAGAGAGCAAACAGCCATAAACCTGCCCCCCATCCATCTCTATGGGGTACACTATGTTTACACAAAGCATAGGACTATCAGTGTATGCTATACCTAAGAACCTATGAAACTATGCAACATCATGTTTTCTGCCCAGTTGATTAATATACTCATTAGAGCACCTGTATATTCAACCATAACATCAGCTCAAGAACAGATGGAGTTCCTGTGCCAGCATCTCATGTGTCCTTTTAAACACATTTTCTAGACAAACATTTTGTTCTCTAAAAATAAGCTTAGGTTTCTTCACATATGCATGTCATGGTGTTATGTAGCGCCCTGGAACGCATAAAAGCTGAAAAATAAATGTCAAATTTTCACAAATTGATCTTTTGCAGATCACACCTTACAGCAAAGGCATTGGTTTCTTGTAATGTTCACCAGAACAGTTTTGTCTTCCTTGCCTTTGACTTTTTAAACCAAGACTTTGAGAAACTACCCCTCCGCTCTGTGGACCACACTGCACCTCCAGAAGCACCCCCCTGTGATTTACAGGAGGGCAGGGCTGCTTTCTTATTGCTCTGTTCACTTCTTTCTATCACGTTTCAGTTACTGTATTTTGCATATTTTTAAATACCTATTTTTGTTTTAATTAGATATGCTTATGCTTTTGCCAATACTTGCACTTGGGAAATCTCAGTTTTGTACACATCTATTCTGTTTGGCTGCCACCAAAAAGCCCAGAATTTTAGACAGGTAAAACCAGATGGCGACGACCACAGATTTCGAATCTCAAGACTGTATCACACTGGAAGTTTAACGAGACCTCCATAGTTTTGAGAGAACAGAAATTATGTAGAGAGCTCTAAACTAGAAAGAGTACTAGTTTTGAACTATCAGTTGAATATTTGACATCCACAATGGATATACTATGAAAGACACTACTTCTCTGCATTTAGTCAAAGAAACCTGAAGCAGGATTGCTAAGGTTTTCTTTAGACAGCTGATTTATTTTTTTATTCTTAATTCAACAAAATTTTTGGCCCTTTGGTCAAAACAGGTTGATAACTCAATTATTTTACATTGCTATTGAAGAAAACAGTTTCAGAAAAGCATTCTGCTACCTGCTAATCCAGTAAAATGTATAGTAATGTATGATGGATGCAAATGGCATAACAATAACAGGAGCTGGAATGCTTGAAAACATTTGGGGAGTTTCTGGAATCTGAACGGACTACCCCTTAAGAAAGCATCTATATACATACTTTTCAAGGATAGATCTCAGAAGTAAAAAAAATCACTGCATTTTATTTAAACACTAACCACTATTTCAAAACCTTTTTTTTTTTTCTAGTTATTAGTGCTCTTTATGGATGAAATGCAAGGCTACGAAAGACTTCTAATTCCTTAATCTGTTAGTCTTCAGTAAATAAGTTATTGAGAATACCATACAGCACAGACTCTGACGCATTCCTTACTTTATAAAACAAAAACAAAAACAAAAACACAAACACAAACACCCACCCAAAAGCATTGCTTCTGAAACACTGAAGAATCAAGACACATGTAGTGAGATATCCTGAAGCTCGGTCTTTTTACTAGAGAAAGGTGTATGTGTTACACACATGTGCACTCCTCCAAATCCAGCTTCTGGGATCTCAACCTTTATTGTCCACCTACAGATATACTTTTGATAATCCTTTCCACAAACACATGACATATGAATTTAAACAGAAAAAACTGTACCACACACACAAGCTTTGAAAAGACCCATAGCTAGTAATATATAGTAAGACCATTCTACAAACTCCATTTCAGCCTAAGTAGTTCATTTTGAGATGCATGCTTAGACAGAAAACATCCCTTCATGCAGTTTTATATCCTTTTCTTTACATATTTAATTTTTAGAAGCAGAGTCTTTGTTTTGCAAAGTATTGTACAAAGGAGCTGGGTGGGCAGCTTAAGAGAAAGAAAAAAACAGAAGATGGACTACATTTCTGATTCTGTCCTGGAAGATGACTTGCTCCAATTATTCCCTAGACAATAAATACTGTTTTATGAAAACAGCAAACAGGAACCATTTTAACTGTATACACCTGTTATTCTGGATTTACATTTCAATAGGCTGTGCTAGTACTCAAATTTTTATGGAACTCTCTGGAAGCACTGTACTATTACTGCCAATCACTTTTTTCCTCTGCAATTTGTTAGGAGTTACAGGATATGTGGATGTTGGGTGATTAAGGATAATTGCCCAGCTTTTCCAATGTTGTACAGCATTCTTAAAAGGTGATTCAGGTGTAATATCAATAGAAATTAATTTAAGACCATAACATGCTGATGACTTGTATTGAAATGAGCAAATATATTTGGATTTTTTTCTTAATTTGGCATAAGATTAAGAGTAGAAATTAGTTAATAATGAGTACATTATGCTTTTTAAATGCATTGTCTCTAATCTCTATATTCAAGTTATCATAAATGCTTTTTAAAGTATAACCATATCTCATCACTGTAAAATGTTAAGAGTACAGAAACGATTTTAAAAATGTTTAATGTACCTCTTCCCTACTAGCAAGGAACATATATGAAAGATTGTTCTTCCTTTTAGGCAGACATTGGTTGGAAAGGTTATCAGATAAAATAAGTAAAACAATTGATGCAAGACTAATACTAATTCTGAATAATGAAAAGCATTCTTGAGAGCCTGTAGTCCATTGTGAAGTACATAAATTACTTTCTTCTCACAGAGAAAGATAAAGATTTCAATTAAAAAGAAAGTGATACGGAAGGTGTATTTACTTAATTGTGTCATGCCTATGTATGATAACCATCAACCTTCTGTAAGAGGTGGTCATAAATGGCTCAGCAGCCCTTTCAGAAAGGTATTCCAAAAAACAACTTCCAGAAAGTAATTAACTGGAATCACTCTAGAGCCTGATGCAATAGAGAATTAAATCTGTCACAACCCACTACAATAACACACACATCAAGAAAACCATATTTAGTCTCTCTCTCTCCTGCAAAATCTGAACACTTATCTGATGTTTAAAAAAATATATAAAAATAATCATTCATAAGACTATATGTAAGGTGGAGAAATGAGAAAGGCACCACTCAGGACTTTAGCATTCAAAAGAGCCGCAGTTCGTGTCAGCACAGGAAAATCTACCCAGAAATGATTCACGTGTAAAAGTCACGCAGGTGCTCAACATTTGAATTTTAGATTCACATTATTACTCCCATCATTTCAAAAGAGATAAGTAAATTCATGTGCTCTCCTATTCCATGAAAAGAGTGGAAAGGGTTTTTTTTTTACTATTATTTGAAAAAGTTTGGTACTCTACTACAGGCAGAAAGGAAGATGGGGCTTACACCTGTACTTTCTCTTCTGAAGATGAAATACATAGCATACAAAGCCATCTTAACTCAGATGACATACAAATTTTATGGTTTTTTAATAGTGCTCCTCAATCTACTGAAATAACTGCAAGGCAAACTCTAAACAGAACTGATAACTTGTCACTTGGATCTGAGGTGGTTGATCATAGCAATCCACCCAAGGTCATATGCTCTTAATCATTTGTGATGCTAGTGGAGGAACAGAAAAACAAGCAGTTAAAGAAAAATGTAAATTATAAAGCTCTACCACACTATTATTTTATGATGCTTGAAAGTCTCAGGTATTTTCATGAAGTCAGCTCTTAATACTAAGATTTATCTACCCACTACTTTTCATCTTCAGCTTTCATGTTTCAAGTTACATCCGTTTAGTAAGTTAACTGCCATTAAACTACCGGCCACATTAAGCCAAGACCTACAAGGAAAGATTTCACCCCTTCTTGCTCAAAAGACAGAACCGGAGCTGGACTAGTCAAGCCTTAAACTCAATAAACTGTACCCAGGCACCAGGTAGGATTTCTTCAGAAATAGGACCTACATGATACAGATGTCTCAGGGATTTAAAAAGTTCAGAATAAAGCCACTAAAGCTGAGAAATACTAATTTTTTAATAGAAAAAGGAGAAAATCCTCAACAGTGGATTAATTTTAAAAAAATGTATTTTTAGGATTACAATATTCTTTAACTAAACGGGAGTTTGAAAAGCCTATTTTAGGATTCCTGGGGCACACAGTGTACTTAAATACTTTAAGACCTACTTTGAACAAAACTACATTAATCTACTGTAACTTCTAACTTTGGCATTAATAGATATAATGTGTCTATAAAAGCCGCTTCAATTTAAAATTTGTTAGTTCCACGTCTGTAGTGGTAACTCGGTTACAGTGACTGATGGTGCTCACGGGCTTCGAGCTGCAGGTACTGCCAGTACGCAGCTTAACCCCAAGAACACAGTAAGAAGCAAAGGTAGGACATGAAATGCAGAGTTTAACCACCCATAAGACCTTCCTAAAGTAGGTATGTCAAAGATTAGGGACTAGATCAAAAAATTACATACATCAGTCTGTGTGCCTCCCAAGAGGTCCAGTGAAACAGAACCACACAACAGCCGAGGCAGGAAGGCACCACCCCAAGAGGTCACATACTTCAACTCCCTGCTCAGAGCAGGGTCAGCCAGAACAAGTTGCTCAGGGTTGTGTTAAGTCAGGTTTTAAGTCTCTCCAAGGAAGGAGATTTCACAGCCTCTCTGGGAACTACTATTCAGCTGGATTACTCCTATTTTTTTTCCCTTCCTTCAAAAACATACAATGTTTTTGAATTTTCCAATAATTTTAGTTAAAGCAGACTAACTGTAAAGCAAGCAACAGCATTTCAAAATAAAGCTCAGTGCATGAATTGTAGCTTAAAAAAAATATTCAAATACTTAATTTCCAAACTGGATATCAACACTTGTTACATTCTCAATAGAAAGCAAAGTGTGTACATCCTAAAGGACAAGTTTTAGTTGTCCTATTATAAACCAAGGATATTTAAAAATGTGTGTTTTCAGAAACATCAAAAAAGTAGAGCATCTTCATCTTAAATGGAAACCTCACTATGTTTCAGATTTCACACTTTCAGTGCCCACTTTTTTTGGCTGAAATAATTTGACATGGTCAAAAAATGCAAGCTCTTTCTTCCAGACTAGGCAAAACTTCATTTTATTACAACTATGCTCATTGTTTAAAAAGACAAAAGATTGCACAGTTCATGACTAGAGAGTTCATATGCCCTGCCTTTACTTCAAAAGACTTACTCAGAATTGCCTAACAGCAGAGAGGGAATCCTTTTTCAGCTGGGATTTGCTATTCAACAACTTCTGTTTATTCCTCCTGAAGTAAATTCATACTCTATCTCCTTTTAATCACTACAGATTTTGGACATTGTATGTTTACTTCCCATTTCTTTACCAATAATGCTGCTGTTAAATACTACTGCAGTTAAATGAAACCCATCATTTAGGATGCCATTGACCAAATTTTGCTTTCAGTTTACAGCCCTGCAAACTTTGAGGTCAAATGTCAGGAGTAGGGATTTTCCTTTCCAATATTACCTAGTCCATAAACTTATCTTTCTTCCTCCCTTCAGGATGAAAAAGAATACAGCCTGTTGCATTTGCCTTACATTTAAGTGCGGAGCCACATTCATGTTTTCAGCTACAGTACTGGAACTGACCACTGGAAAAGAACGGTCTGTATTATACCTCATGCCAACACTTTTGACTGTTTTCCTTATGTTACAAATCAATAAAAACACATTAAATGACTGAAGATAAGCAGCCTCCAAACAATGAAATTCAGAGTAATTTGAACTTCTTCTATTGCATCAGAAAATTTACCTTCAATTACAACTTCACTAGTAATCAAAAATTACATTTCCACCAGTGTTATTTATAATCCTGAAGTAAGGTGTGTCCTGAAGCAACAAAATTCCTAGTGCTTTAGAAGAATCAAGTCTGGATAATATATAAAGACTTTAGATCTCCAGTTGAGAAGCAGTGCAAGGTGGCAGCATATATAATGTACAAAATACTACTGATTTTTTTATGTCACTTTTTCTTTACATTCCTGTAGTCTGTTACAAGTACAAGAAGTCATGCAAGCAGTATCTTACACACACAAGAAGCATAAAAGTGTTAAGGCTTGAAAACAAGCTTTCTCACCGTATAGTATGTTTGCATAAAACCTGCCTCTGAGATGCTAACACCACTGTTAGATATTTAAGCTTTAATTGCAGTGCCATCATCTTCCTTTATGTTTTGATGGATTTATTGTTTCCTCTGTGGAAATGATCCAACCCATGCAAATACCAGGTGGAACAGTATTCTGATGCAGGAGAAATGAAAGACACTTTAGTTAAATAATTCCCCTACGCTTTTCATAAAACATGCAAAGTGTTTTAACAATGAAAAGCAGCATATGGTGCCGAACAACAGGAAAATTGTTTATTCATGCTAAGTTTAATATGTTACTATTATGAAGGGTATGATAGGTTTTCGTGTAATCACTTAACACGTTTCGCTCTCTCCCTTTCCTGTATCCTCTCCCATTTGGATTTCCAATTAGATAATAAAGCAAACCTTTACGGAGGACAGAAATAATTGTTCCTTTTATCTCAAGACAATCAACACCTGAAATGGTGAATTATGTTATACCATAATTTGCTTATTTTTAAAATACCATTTCACACTTGAAAAGGGGGTATGAGGAGTAACTGCCTATTTAGAATAGTGAATAACTCTTCCTTCATGCTCCCCCAGAAGAAACACATTATACAGAAGAAAGATACAACTTCTTCATCAAACTGACTTCGGTTGAGAAGTGCCCAAGCACCCACAGCAAATCTATCACAACAGACTGGGAACTGCAGTTTCAATGGGAATTACCCAGCTCCTCAGCTGTATCTTGCCTCTGCTGCCAAAAAGGGGTAAGCAGATCCCAGCTCCTTCCAGTATAGGATTCTTTTTTGTTCCAACACTTCAGAAGCTGAAGATCACTTCTATCTTTTGCAGCCATTTCAGAAAGAACTCTGATACTCTAATTTCTTTAAGTATCACATACTGCTCTTTTCTCTTTCCTCACTAGGACTTAACATACCTATTTTACGCTGAACTACAGTTCTTAAATATTCATCTCAGATATTTTATGTAGGAGGAAAGTGGAGATAAGTAAAGGAAAAAAAAAGAAAACACTTCACCTCATCCATTTTCTCCCTAACAAAAAGGAACAGTCACTCACTTCGGAGTACAGAAGTCTTCATTCTATAACACTCCTGCTGTTATCACCCCATAAAATAAAGTGACATTTGAAGCAACAAGGGCATTTCATAGAATAGAATCATAGAATAGTTTGGGTCGAAGGGACCTCTAAAGGTCATCTAGTCCAACCCTCCTGCCGTGGGCAGAGACACCTTCAACTAGATCAGGTTGCTCAGAGCCCCGTCCAGCCTGACCTGGAATGTTTCCAGGGATGGGGCATCCACCACCTCTCTGGGCAACCTGTGCCAGTGTTTCACCACCTTCAGCATAAAAAATTTCTTCCTTACATCTAGTCTAAGTCTACCCCCTTTAGTTTAAAGACATTCCCCCTTGTTCTGTCACAACAGGCCCTGCTAAAATGTTTGCTGCCATCTTTTTTGTAAGCCCCCTTTAAACACTGATAGGCTGCAATAAGATCTCTCCGAAGCCTTCTCTTCTCTAGGCTGAACAAGCCCAACTCTCTCAGCCTTTCTTCATAGGAGAGGTGTTCCATCCCCCTGATCATTTTTGTGGCCCTCCTCTGGACCCGCTCCAACAGGTCCGTGTCTTTCTTATGCTGAGGGCTCCAGAGCTGGACACAGTACTCCAGGTGGGGTCTCACCAGAGCAGAGTAGAGGGGCAGAATCACCTCCCTCGACCTGCTGGCCACGCTTCTTTGGATGCAGCCCAGGATACGATTGGCCTTCTGGGCTGCGAGCGCACATTGCTGGCTCATGTCCAGCTTTTCCTCCACCAGTACCCCCAAGTCCTTCTCAGCAGGGCTGCTCTCAATCCCTTCATCCCTCAGCCTGGATTGATACCGGGGGTTGCCCCGACCCGGGTGCAGGACCTTGTACTTGGCCTTGTTAAACCTCATGAGGTTCACACGGACCCACTTCTCGAGCTTGTCCAGGTCCCTCTGGATGGCATCACGTCCCTCTGGCGTGTCAACCACACCACTCAGCTTGGTGTCACCTGCAAACTTGCTGAGGGTGCACTCGATCCCACTGTCTATGTCATTGATGAAGATATTAAGCAGGACCGGTCCCAATACGGACCCCTGCAGGACACCACTCATCACCAATCTCCATCTGGACATTGAGCCGTTGACCACTACCCTCTGGATGCGACCATCTAACCAATTCCTCACCCTTTACCGGACAGTCCACCCATCAAATCCATACCTCTCCAGTTGAGAGAGAAGGATGTTGTGGGGGACCCTGTCAAAGGCCTTACAGAGGTCCAGATAGATGACATCTGTAGCCCTTCCCACATCCACTGATGTAGTCACTGCATCATAGAAGGCCACTAGGTTAGTCAGGCAGGACTTGCCCTTGGTGAAGCCATGCTGGCTGTGTCGAATCACCTCCCTGTCCTCCATGTGCCTTAGCATAGCTTCCAGGAGGATCTGTGCCATGATCTTCCCAGGCACAGAGGTGAGACTGACTGGCCTGTAGTTCCCTGGATCTTCCTTTTTTCCCTTTTTAAAAATGGGGGTTATGTTTCCCCTTTTCCTGTCAGTGGGAACTTCACTGGACTGCCACGACTTCTCAAATACGATGGATAGTGGCTTAGCAACTTCATCCGCCAGTTCCTTCAGGACCCACGGATGGATCTCATCAGGTCCCAGGGACTTGTGCACCTTCAGGTGCCTTAGATGGTCTTGAACCTGATGTTCTCCCACAGTGGGCAGCTCTTCATTTGCATGGCAACTGTAAAGAAGAATGGAGTGATTTGCTCTTGAGAAGTGTTCCAAGATCTCCATTAAGAATGCAGCACTTCCTTCTAAGGTCCAGTTGAAAACAGGATTCCTACACCCTGCATAACTGGAGCTGTTAAACTCTCTTAATGCAAGATCTCACACCTTGAGAAAGTGTAGCACGTATCTTTTCCAAGGGTTTTAGGACAGGAAGGAAAAACAGATGTTTGGTCAGTGTTGACCGGACCAACAGGGAAACTTTCTTGGTGCGAACAAGAAAAACGGAAGAGTGGCCAGAAGAGAAATCCAATCAGAGCAGTGGACAAGCTAGACAGGAATAAGAAGTGTGAGAAAAAGGTGAATTTGGTACTGTCTTTAATGTCCAAAGTACTGCAAAAGAACACAATCAAAAATCAAAATAAAAACCTAAGTGCTAAGGGGAAGTCTGAAGACCTGTCACACAGTGTGCTAAGAAAATATTAGCCTAGGAAAGCCCATACATACAGTGACTGTGTAACTGTACCATTAGAAACCGACTATACAAACCAGGAGCTGAAGCCACAGGAATAACCTCAGTAATTCAAGAAGTGGAAAAAGGTGAGACCAAATCTTCCAGGCATGGCAGACGTTAAAAAGGGAGCAGATCTAGAAAATGAATCCTTGAAATGCCAGAGGACATGTTCACACTTTCAGGAAAGAAGGTGGAGTACATCTATTTATCTGCAGAGGTTAAGTAACATAGTAAATTATAGTAAAGATTTTGTATCATGGTCATTTGCCACTGGCACTAAGGCAATAGTATGGCAAGGAAAAGACACTGCAAAAAGACTATTTAATTCTCTCTCAGACTTCACAAGATGGTAGTGGTACATTCACAGCACAGTACAGCACCAAAATCGAAATGCCTTTTCAATGTGCTATATATGTAAAGAGTAGTTGTGGATTTTTTTAATAGAAATAACAGGAGTAGCTTACCTAAATCCCCACATATAATAAACTGAAAGATATGCCTAATTTGTTTTCTTTTCTATTGCATGACGGTATTTCTCTTTGTAAATATTATTTTGAATTTACAAAGGGAATTAATATACTTTCCAGCCTTAAGGACAAAAATGAAGACATAAAATGCAGAAAAATCCACTTACATTAAAAATAATCTTCATCATATTATATTTTGATAAAGAAAGTTTATGCATTAATTAGCCTCATAATTAGACCATCATATTTGGATTACTTTAACCAGACTTTACATAATAAACTGAAGCACCGGAGCAAAGCTGAGTAAGTAAATAAATGTTAAAAGTTACATCAGAAGGAAACAACAATATTTGATTCTTCAGAAAAATAGAAAATAGTCTGTAATACTTGGGGAGACCATATGTACACATAAATCATTTTAATGTTATTTGAACATTTTAATCCAATATATTTAAAATATTCTAAACTGTATCAAAGATTGCATTTTAGAGACACTCAGAACAGATTTCTTCCTATGACTGTCAAGACTATTTTCTTAAACTTGATTAAAAAAAAAAGTATCTTCAAATACCTAAAAAGACAACAAATGATTTTTTAATGTTTTCTTACATCTAAGATTAACATCTAGCAAGTAGAGTATTGCTGCTATTACTCTATTTTGAAAATCTGTACCAGCACGGAAGGTGCTCAAGCTATCAGTCAGTGTACATCTGGAATGGTCATTTAATCCAATAAACCCTTTTTTTCCAGTGACCGCACTTAAAGAAAAATATTATTGCCAGTCAATCTCAGCAATCATGAAGGCAGTACAGGTCAAGTTTTACTGTTTAACAAAACCATCTAGGGTCAAGAACAACAGTGGGATGAAGATCAAGTTCATGCATCTTATGGTTTTTCAAGGGATGTATCAACTACCTCCTAATATACTACACTTTAAAATACTTGTCTTTAGACTTAACTGTCTGTATCAAAAGCAGTATGACTGAGGGACAGTGTTACTTATTTCATGCTTGCTGACTGAAAAACATCTATTTTCTTGAGAGGTAAACACCGATTAAGGTTCATTTTGTTGTTGAATATGTTATATGCTGCTTCTGTTCGAAAGGGCAAAACTCACATATGCCAAGATTTGCATGCAAGGTGCACCTGAAGTACCTTTTCAGGCAAATAAGTCATAATTATTTGGGCATTCTTAAACCCACAATACAAATCCAGATACTGCTTTAATACCTGAAGAATCAAGGTCACAGTAAAAAAAAAAATTGAAAGTGGGATGTTTCAGGAAGAAAATAAATATTTTGTAAAAAATCATGCTACTTCAAATGAGATTTTTACAGCTATCCAGTAGTGTTTATTGCAAAAGTTGAGACGTTTTCTGCCTTACAGCAGAAAAAAAGTCAGCATATGAGGCATACAGAGTCTACTGACCCATCTGCTCTCCATTGGCTTGTTATCCGTCCCTGGGAGAGCTCCATGCATTCCTGCTGTTCTCTCACACACAGGGCAGCTTCCTTCCTCACCTTTCTCATTTGTCTTTCCTAAAAAACATGTATCCATCATCACAGCACACTAGTTGTGACTATGTGTTAATAAATGTTAAGTGAAACATTACAGATTTTGTTAGACCCTTGAAAGTACTATTATACTGAACGAAGAAAAAAGTACCCAAGAGATACCACAGATCAGCGTAACGGTACTTCATGAAATGTAATAGAGCACTAATTTCACAATGAAGTCCTCCTCTCACCCTGTTGTCATTCTGAAGTCTCCAGCTTAGGTATTCTTTTCTTGTTTGAACATCCACACACACTCTACTATCCAACCTTCCCTAGATGAATGACACAAAAAAATGAAAAACTGTGTTCAGAAGCTTCAATCTTTCCTTAAAAAGTGTTAATTTTCTGTCCATAAAAATCTGTGGCCCCCAATCAGGAAATTACCAACTGAAAAGTGTGATGCACCACCAAAATAACTATCAAAATAAATAAAATGATGATTTTATTTTAAAATTCCAAAGAATATTTTGGCAAAACCTTTCACACAAACTATAATGTTCCATAGCCATTATGGTTTGAATGTAAAGTAAATAATTTACCTTTCTGTTGATTTCAAAAAATTCAAGAAGAAAA